>NW_008796221.1:7007002-7044575 GCF_000699145.1 Aptenodytes forsteri | reverse complement strand
CTTGGCTTCGCTTGGCTCCGGGCGCCTCGGCTTGGGGGCGGGGGCTCGCCGCTGCGCGCCGGGTCCCTGGTGGCGTTAAGCGCGGCTTTAGCATCTCTTAAGTGTCATTAGCGGAAAAGTCATTCATTTGATCCCTAGTGAAAACGATCGCCTAATCCTAGGAACGGGGAGCTCAGAAAAAGTGGGAGGGAGAGGCAGAAAGAAACTTTCGGGAGAGAACGGTCCACTCTTGCCTCTCCTCTGTTTCTCTTACTTATTTTTGAAGTACTGTAATAGGTTAATGCATTTCCAGGAAAGTCGATAGAGACGAGACGCCACAGATGCTGTTTACATGTTTGTTTCTGTCCTCTTTAAACTATGCTGAGTTGGGCTATCTGCAGCCGAACGCTTGTAAGGAGGTTTCTGCTACCCCAGCAGCATTTCTGAAGCGCAGGAGCTGTGAGCTGCTCTGGGAACCCAGTCTGTAGGCGATCCTCGGCCACGGATGGTGCAGCAGCTGTACCTGTATTGCTAAAGTACGCGTTTCAGCCGGGCAGTAAGCTCAGCCATTGAAAACTTGGGGATTTCTGCGGTGGGAAGATTTTGGATGCCGTGCATCAGGGACGCTCGTGCTCTGTAACTATAGCCAGCAGCCTTTGCTCAGAGGACACACAGGAGGGTTCCTCTGCCATTTGGTATAATTTTGTAATTTAACTTCCTCATTGTAGTTGGCGGTTTATTGTTTAAAGTGTCATTTGTGATACTTCTGAATGCTTGAAGGATATGTCAATTATTAGTTTATCCAAACACGATGGAATCAGTAGAAAGAATTTGACTTTCACTCAGGCCTTCAGAATGTACTTTATGATATATTCAGTTATCTACATAAGGTCAAACCTCTAAATACAGATATGATCTGGGATTTTTCTATTTGTCCTTTTGGGCAAGTTGTGCAGTATGTTGTAGATCGTATCTTGATAGTCAAGCAATGCAGGGAGACACAATAGTTTATGTGATAAGTGAAGATTAGAAAGGCTATAATGGATTCTGTCTTGCAGTATAGTGTCATCTCTGGGCACCTGAACTCCAGGAAACCTGCTCTGTAGTTCCCTCTTTTTATTAATAATTTTAGTGCGAGTGGTCTTACTGTGACGGGTTTCAAAAAGCAGCAGCAGTGGAAGTGTCAAGAAGATAAGGGTACATTGTCTGTTAAGTTATTTAAATTCTTACTTTTTTTTTTTGCAGAAATCCTATAGATGCTTTACAGTAATGCCAATGTGAGGTTATGTTCATTTACTACGTGAAACAGTCTGTCCCACCTCTTCACTGTTTTTCTACTATTTCTCTTTTAAGTCAAAGCAATCACCAGTGATTCATTCATGTGTGCATCCTTAATAAAGATATGTCATACATGAATTAGGGACATTAGTCAGGCTTTTAGCCCGTGGATTACTGCAAGTTTCTTGAATGAGATCTGGAGGATGAATTCTAAATTCTTCCTAGTTTTTATATATATCTCTCTGAGGAGTTTCACTTCAGTATGTTAACACACTACACTTTTGATGCGAGTCCTCAAAGCACTGGCCAGATGACTGCGTGTTTGGAAATGACAGTTCTGCATAGATTCTTGGACTGAGAGAGACTTCCTGGCTGGAATGATCTTTCTTGTGCTCCAGCATCCTTTACTTCGCCAAAGGGAGAGGCCTTCTGGATCCAACTTCCTATTTAAAAAAAAAAAGTCAATGGTTTGTGTATTTTACCACCTGACTCCTCCTTCAGCGTAATTCAGGCTAATCTCTGCACCCCTTGGTTACGAAGCACAGACAGCAGGCATCTACGTTACTCACAGTACCAAATTACTATTCCCCAACAGTACTTCACAGCAGTGTGTAGGAGAGAAAATGCTGGGCAATAAAATCTTTATATGTTTTTATAACTTTTGTTCTCCTTTTAATTATAAAAAAACCTTTAGTGTGCTGGAACAAGGTTAATGACTCCATTATCATTGTTTCCGCATAATTTATCAATGATATCTCTGTAAATTAGAATAGCATGACCTTGAATGCACCATGTGACTGTAGCTGCTTCTTCAGAGCTGCCTAGGAATGAAGTCAGAGAGAGACATGTGGAGGTAGGGATAATGTGATGCTTAAGAGACTGTGAGTATTTCTCTTGTTTGAAAGTTTTGACAATTCAGCAGTGAACATTCACTTATAGATGAAATCAGGGAATGGCTAATTCCGTTTACAGGAATTAGCTTAGCTGTTTTGAAGTACGGAAAATAAAGGTGTTTTCATGAGTTTTCATTATGTTGTGTTTGATTGAACACCCCCCTCTTCAAAATAATGAAATACTTCATCTTTTATCACATTACAAGGTGAAATACTTCTTTAAAACAAGTCTGATGGAATATTGCTGTTTTACATGAGCTGAACATCTTGAGCTAAAAATACTAACTTAGAAATAACAATCATATGATGTAGGCGTTGCTGTATATCATCAGGAGGAGTAAACATCATGAGAAACTAATTAGCACTTCCACGATATGACCCGATATAGAACTCAATCCTAAGTATGACACCCAATAAATAAGGTTTTAATGCAGGAAATTATTGCCTGGTTTTGCATGGGGAGAAAAGATTGTAAGAACCATTATTGTTACTATTTTTTAATCCTAATTGTAAGAGTTCGCAGAGAAGTATTCCTTGGAGACTATTTCCTGTTTGGTTTCTTTTTGTTAGTTTTTTTTGTGAGGCACTTATTGTGCTACTGTTGGCAGAATCACAGAGATTCTCTTAAAACACATGGAGTGAAATCCTGGCCCAGATGAAGTCAATGGCAAAGCTGTCCTTGACATCAAATAAAGAAGGCAGGATTTCCTCTGTAAAGTCCTATGCTTTTTTGAATATATGCACTTGCAATGGGAGAATTTTGTACAGCAGTCAAATCAGTAAGGTATATTTGCAAATGTTACCCATTCTGACCTTCTACTTACTCTGGTGAAGAGAAGAGCCTTACTGTTTCTGAAAGAAATACTTCTGAATTTCAAATGTGATTGTTTTTACATGGGGAACATTTTAGATTGAGTAGTATCTTCTTCCCACAGATGCACAGATGCATAGTTGTAAAAGCAGCAATGTGTTAAGGAAAGGAATCCTAAATTGGATAAGTAATCACATGGGGAAGAGTCATGTGAGGAGCAGTGTTGTCTTCAGTTCCACTCTCTGTTCATCACTGCTGTCTCAGATCCACAGTATCTTTCTCCAGTAATTTCCATCAGTAGGCGACACAGGTCCATGACGTGCACAGACTCCAATACAGCTTTGGTTTTAGTTTGAAGGGTTGTAGGACCTTCAAATAAAGATCCTGGTTTATGCAGGACAACTGTCTTGCCCCCTCATCCTGGTTTATACAGGATGTCTTGCTCACTCAATTGTAATGCATAAACCAGGATCTTTATTCTTTGCATAGAGTTACAGACTTCCACAGATGCACTCAGCAGAATCTCAACAAACAGTCTGAAAATGTGGATTTCGGAAGTCAGGAGCATTGCAGCAGATTTTGTCCTGGAGCTGCTGCCTGACACATCTCTTCCTCAAGGAAAATGGTTTGGACATACTAAGTAACCAGGTGATCTGACTAACTGAGCAATTTAATTTAGTTTTAGAAGTATTTAGCTGCATGACCATATGAAACTAGTAGTTGAACTGAATAACATTGATACTTTATATTGACGCTTTCTAATGTCTCTGATTTGACTTTAAATTGTCAGACTTGAAGCTTCAACCCATAATGCTTTAGCTCCTTATGCAAAAAGGCGTTTGGTACACATAATGTAAGCAGGGGCTTAAAAATCAATTTTACTTTCTCAGTCTAATCATTTACTTAGGAGTAATTGTATGCTAAATGTTTTGCTGACTATAGATGAACTTGGGCATATTTGCAAGTGCTTTCCTAGTCAGGAGAAGATTTGGACCCTCTTTAGGATGGATACAAGAGTGGCCGTGTTTGGGCAGACTGCAGGTCCGCATCCTCCACATCCTATTTCTGGTAGTGGTGACAGCGGTTTCCCAGTGAAGAGTAAAGGGACAGGACAACACTGTCCCAGCACCCAGTGATTTGTGGCTCAGGGATTTCGTAACCTTGTAGCAGTTTTGTGTTTGGTTGGGTTTTTTTTTTCTTAATGAGTTCATCCATGAGTTTTGCAATTGAAACCTGGCTTGCAGTTAACTTTTTTTTTGTTTAAAAGTCTGTGACAACCCTTTCGACAGAGAAGTATAGGAATGTTTTGGTTTTCCAAAGTTTTGCCCTGCACATGTAAATACTGTATCAGCTGGTTAAAATGTTACTATTTTCCTACAGAGTTTTTCATACACATTTTCTATGTGTAGTTATATTTTTAAGAAATTTCTTTGGTTATTTAAATTCATCAATTATTCTCTTCTACATTCATTAAAATACTCTGTGCATACAGATTGTCTTTTTGTGTTTTTTTTTTCTCCCTGGGTATAGAGATATACTATCTTCCAAGATGTGAATGTTGGATAAAATTTTCTTCACTAATACAAAGAACAATATTTTACAATAGAAAGCTGCATGATTTTCCCAAATAAAAAAAAAAAATCACAAGTGTCTTGCAAAAACCAAACCCAAAGAACTATGAAAACCTGCATGGTTGCACTTCTGGTATATATAACGCAAAGATATTCTTTGAAAATAAACTGTACTTCAGACCTACTCCTTTTTCCTAACTTGTGCTCCTTAGGTTTTTGCTAACTCTAGAAATTAAATTCAGAGTTCTCTTTTTACCATTACTTTATGTCATTCTTGTGTTTGTCCATCTTAATTTAAAGACCATTGAAGCTGACTTCTGACTCATGTAGCCGGTGATTTATTCTTCAGCTTCTCCAGAGAGATTGTGGTGTTTCATGTCAGGAACTCTGTGTGTTCACTGGCAGTAGAATTATATTCATCAGTCTTTTTACTTCTCTGAGAATTACAAATGTGTCATTAAAGGATGGGGCCATGACTTTGTTAGTGCATCATTTCCTTGAAGAAATGAAATAAATGAGAGTGCTCTGCTTAGTTCTGTTGAGTCACATCACAGTAAAGTTCATCTCACACTAACACTTGTCCATCTGTTGATACTGTTGACATCAAAGGAAAGTACTGGTATGAGGGGGTAAAATTGCATCTGGCTTATTTTATGCATCCTATAACCTCACCTGCATTAATTCAGCATTTCATGAAAGATATGGATTCTGAGCTTTTGCTTTCAGTGTTCGTGATCTTCTTCTTGCTCCTTATAGATGAGGAGCTCCTTTCACGCCATGAAAGAGTTGATAAATTATTCATCTACATTTTTTGTATACAAGAAGTGGTGTATACATGGAAAAAGTGCTCCTTCAGAAGGGATTTATGTGAGGAGGTGGTCATAACTGTGATTTAGAAAGGGTGACGGAGAGGAAAGTGCTGCAGTAGTTGTAGAAGCAGATGTTTCTTGTTCTTCTCTTCCTCATAGCGGTATAAACAAAAAAAAAAAAAGGGAAACTTTTTTTGCTGGAGAGCATCAAGGCAAGGGTCAAAGAACATAGTGCTATTGCTTGACCGTGTTAACATTCTCGAAGTAATTTTTTTTTCTTCCATACATGTAATATGTGTTTATAAATATGTCAGTATACATATACTTCTGTATATATTTTTTTTAAGAGCTATGGGTAGGACTTTTTATCTGTAGGTTGAGAACGTGTAAGACTTTGTGTAGTATTGCTACACAATAAGATAATATATAATGATATTTATGGGCTACAGTACTAATCTAGAATGTTTTTCATACAAGTTTTGATGCATATATGTGATAGGTACAATGAACCCGTTCATTCTGGTGGCCAAGCAATATGCAGTATGGCACAGTATTCTGCAGTAGGAAATAAAATCGTCATAAACTTTGGAAAAGGATTGACTAGATGCCCACCCAAGCAGGTGCAGTCTATAGTGCAGAGTTTGAAGGTATTATTTTCAGTAGCAAAGTGCCTATCTGTGGGTTTTGTTGCTGAATGTCATTGCAATGCTGGCCTGAACTGAATTTTCTAAAATCATGGGGGCTGTGATCCCAACAGTATCTCTTCAGCACACCTAATTTACTACAAATGGGCTTTCTTTCAACCTCATGGAAATCTACCCAGTGAGAAGGTGTAATAGTCTTGCTGGCCATTTTTATAGTTTTCTCACTGTAGGCTGAAGCTACCACAGTGGAAAGTGGAGTAGCAGACTGAAGCAAGAGAAAAGGAAGAGAGCGAAGGGCTTTAACAAAAAGGAACTTTATCTAGCATTCCTAAACTGGACAAAAATTCTCATTGGTAACTGATAATCTCTAAAACAGTACTTACGGTTTGAATGTTGTTTTAACATTAGCCTAAAAAGTCTCATTTATTCAAATCTTCTATCCATAATTTGGACTCTTCACTAGAAGCTTAGTTGACAGAAGGCTGTTGTTTGTTTATATCTGCCATGTATTTACCCTTTTTATAGTGTTTAAATGAACCACAAATGCATTATTTCTGAACTCTCAGTCAGCACATGCAGATTGCTAGGATCCAGACAGCTTAATCAAAAGGTATGTTGCTGTCAACACAGCACTTCCAGGTGTCTTCTCATTCATATATAGGTTATCATTAGTAATATATGAATAATGCTGTTTCACTATGCTTATCAGCTTCAGACGTTTCTCTTGGTTGTCTTTGATTATCGCCACAATGCCTGAACTCAAGACAAAGGAAAGTAAGACAAGGAACAAAATGGAGAAAGTAAAATGTGGGAGAGAAAGTCCCAGGAAAAAAAAAATCAGAGATTATTAAGCTAAAATATCACTGGTTTTAGAAATCACATGTTCTGTCATATTCAAGAGAGACTGTACAGCCCTGAGGAGATTCTCCAGCACAGGGAAAATCAGCACAGGGAACGTGCATTTTCTAGGTCTGTCTTAGTTCCTCAAAATACGTTGAAATCTCATGCTGGGCTAAAGCTGGCCCTCTAAAATACCCACAATTGACTCATTCCAATGAAAAAATTGTATTCCTTCTTCTTTAGCTGACATCATAAGTTGTTCTTAATGCATCTATGTTTCTGTCCCAAGTTCTCACCAAAACAGGGTGAAACAATGGTGCCCCCTGAGAAATGGGGGGGAAACACATATTTGTGTTGGGTGACACATATTTGTATAGGATGACTTTTGTATATGTGTGACAATCCCACAAAAATGGAGATTTACCAAGTAGTGTTTAGTTGCCATCATGCCAGAACTGCATGCTGGGTCCCGTGCTGCTGGGTCAAGGTGGCACCTTGACCTCCCTGGCTCACCTTCTGCATCCTCCTTCTCTGGTACCAAAACGGTGGTGGTGACATTGACCTGAAGTAGTGCTGGCCCACAAACACTAAGTAACTTCTGTGCCTTTCTTTTCAGACCTCTGACCTTGGGCAGCAAGGGTTACAGTTCAGGTGTTCAAGACCATGTGAAAATGGAAGAAGAAAACAAGCATGCATGTGCTTTATGGTTTGCAGACAAAACAGAGTGGCTGTGTCCACTGCCAGAAAAAATCCATAGGTGAAATAATGCCTCCTTACATTCCTATATCACATTGTTCTGAGTTTCTTGTATCATCCTTGGTTCAGATCAGTATACTTCAAGGACCTCCCCCCATATACCTTTTCTTTTTTACAAACCATGGAGCCTTACCTGCCACCAGTGTCCTTCTTTCTTGCCTGCTCCACAGCTTTTCCGCTACTGAACCACATTTATTCAGGGCCTCCTGTGTCCCTGGAATTCACCTTGACCCTTTCAAGTAGTGCGTCTTTCAGGTCTGGCATTAGCGTCAATTAGTTTATCCTGCCAGTAAGATATTTGTACCCTCTATGCTCGAACTTACTTCAGAAAGCATGCAAAAACTTGTTTTGACCCAGAATTTTGGCATTCCATGATTCCAGATCATTCCTGTTCTGATGGGCACAAGCCTGGTGTAACAATCTCCCATTGTCCCTGGTCTGGGAGATACGTGACACAGCCTTGACAACATATGGTAGTCTCTATAGCCATCGATGGCAGTCATTTCATTGAATTATCCGGAATTATTAAATTGTTCACAGAGTCCCCAGATTATCACACTGGGGGCTAGGGTTTTCCTTTGGAAGTCTGTTAGGTCAGACACTCAGGACAAAATTGAGATCACTATCTGCAGAGTCATAGCGAGTTTGTTTTTAAAAACTCAGAATAGAAGAAATATTGTGTCCTCAGTATGCAGAAAAAAAAAAGAAAAAATCTAGAAATAGATTTTATAGTTACAAGTAGTGCTGATAGATTCGCTATGAATAGCAGAACAACTGGAAAATAATAGTAGGAATATAATGAGCAAAATTTTCTACACTGTATACTAGCAAGTAAATTGTGTATTTGTGTTAATGTAACATTAGTATTCCAGAGTGGAAATCCTTCCTGGAAACAGGTACAAGTTGTCTTTTATTGCTTACCTATTTAATCTTGGTATCTTCGTATCTCACATTTTCCTTACATTTGTCAAAATGAAATGTGGAATATTTTTTATTAAATTGCACGTTTTATGTTTGGGGTTTTTTTTAATAAAAAAAATTCTTCCAGCTTTGTTTCCTTCATGGCAATCATGAATTAATCTGCATATTTCTGATAAAATGTATCCATTTTATAAAGCCACACCAAACTCATGCTACGGAAGCTGAAAGGGGACAAAATCAGGGCATCAGTCTCAATCCAGGACATTTCACATGTAAGTTCTTACAACACACACATTTTTTGTTTGCTTGATTTTAAACTCAGATTGAAAACTGAGGAAAGGTCCTTTTTGTAACCCGTATGAGTGATACTGAATAGTTTCTAACGTGTCAATTCACATGGCTGGTTCTTTATCTAATACTAAATGAAATGGCTGTGTTACTTTCTGTTGTTTCCTTAGTAAGTCCTTCTGTGTGCTAAATCTGCATTAATAAATGTCACGTAAGCCTCTCTTACGCTTCCAGAATGCTATGTTAGTATAAACAAGATATAATCCCATTATATTTTAATTCTCTGTCCTTGTATTTTTATAAGAACAGCATTTTATGTTGGCGAGTATTGCAGAGTCCTGTTGCAAACTCGGTAAGCTGATAGAGCACTAGGTGCTCCCATCACTGAAGTGCAGGCCTTGTGGAGTGGGAAAGGTAGCAGCTGCTTAACTCTTGTAGCAGATCGGGGCAGGAGGTGAACACCTTTTCAATTTAAACTATCGTGGGCTTGGCTTAGGTAAAGCGCGGTTGCCCCCCAGATTTCCTGCACAGACACTACACTATTCTTTGCAAAACTCCCCTTGAAGCTGAGTTCCGCTGAGATGCCTACTCGGCACTTGACAATATTGGGTGGTGTGCTGTGACTCCTGTTCCTTATATTGACAGTGATTGTTTTTGCTGGTATTTCTGTTTTCTCTTTCCATGTGGGTTTGTTAGACCTGCCTGATGTCTCATGCATGAAGTCTGAAACCTTTTGGTGAGAGGAACTGCCTTTTTGTTACAGCAACTAGCATGACAATTTCAAGTTGGGAGTCTCTAGTTTCTATGGCAATGTAAGTATTCACATTAAATTCGGAGTTAGCTATAATGACTTTCTTGGTAATAGCTATTGGAAATATTCTGTATCATAGAATCATAGGATCTGTAACTCGAATTGACAATATATCAGTCTTGGTGACAGAAGGTGTAAAGTGCATAAAAGTTGAGCAATATGATTTAAGAGAAAATACCCAGTTATGACTACTGTGGAGCTTCTACTATTGGTAGCACCGGTCTGTTGTCTCATGGTCTTTCCATTACAGCTAGTGCTAGTGAAGTCTGTTCAAAAACCTTAGCTATACTGTATACAGAGCATAGATTTCCTGAACAATTTAGTTTTTCTTTTTATCTGCTCCATTTACTTGTGGAAGAACATTTTTCCCCTGTAAACTTCTAGAAGAATTACTGGAATTTCTGATAAGCCAGTAAAAAGAGCTTTTTCAACACAGTCTATTTGGTCATTTCCCAGTAAAAATAGCATAGAAGATTTCAGGAAAAGAATGCATCACAGCACTGGAGGTTTTGCTGGAAAATACAGTAAAATCAAGATGTTGGGTTTTCTTAATTAAAAGTCAGTAATTAAAATATTAATTAATAGGTCTTCTGGATTCATATTTATGTTGCGTTTTTATGTTATGCCTGTGGTACTTCTGTACTGAAATGCTCTTCAGAACAGATGAACCCATAAAATTTAAAAATGTCTCCTTTAAATATGTGTGAAATATTGTAGGGGTTTGTGTACAGTTAATCTGACTTGAAGAAGTATAACAGCTGCTTTGCCTTGATAGGGATTCATGCCCGTGTGTGTGTTTTAAGGGTAATAAAATTAATGTTTCTGAATGTAAAAGCTGGAGAAACTGAAGATTTTTTTTGCATACCTGAGAAAGCACCTCCTGCATGTGAACAGAGTAGTATCAGTTTCTCTTAGGAAGTGTAGCAGATCCAATTGGGATCCAATAGTGTTCTTCCAGGTTGATACAAAGTAGATTTCCAGTAAGTAGTAAGCAAGTTTCTTACCAATTGCTGTAGGAACTGGTTGCAGTGAGCTGCAGAATTCCTCCCTCCGTATCTGCACGTTGTTGGCCAGCTAGTGAGGATGCTGCTGCTGGGAAAGAGTTTTGCAGCTGAAACATTAAAACAGAAGTCTTCACATGTATCCCTCTAGACACTAATATTACTCTTGTTATTAAACTATCTGAATAGCTTCCAGATTCTAAAAATCCTTTACAAAAAGAGCTTATTCAGACTCCCCCAACAGGGAGTTACCCTTGGTGTCCTCACCAGTCTCAGTGAATTTCAGTGTGGGGTGGGAAGCTGGGACGGCATAAAACTTCCTCGCATCTTTGGTCTCCTGATCTAGGCTATGAGATACTGTTCTTAAAAACTCTTGGGAAATTGCTGAGTTTCACATTCGTAGTGATTATATTTTCTGTCTGCTGTCTTTTTACGTTGGTTTTTTTAATGTTATTTAAAGCCTTTTTAGAAAGAAAGGATCTATGCAAATACGTATGGTTTACCAATAGAACTGGTACTGTATTTCTCCAATACAATTGCTTAGTTTTTTCTTTTTATTATTTAAAAAATTAATCTCTTAAAACATGGAAGATGTCCCTGCCCCACGGCAGGGGGCTTGGACTAGATGACCTTTAAAGGTCCCTTCCAACCCAAACTATTCTATGATTCTATGATTATATGAATTTTATTGTTGGTGTATCAAGACAACTGAAATCAGATCCCATGGAGACAGGTACTACAAGTTGGTCATGAGAAACAGTCACTGCCCCAAAGGGTTTATAAGGGCTAATTAGACACAGTGGATAGGTAGGACGAGACAGAACTGCACAGCGGTGAAATGACTTGCCAAAAATCTCAGATCAATCAGTAACAGAGTGAAGAACCCTGCAATGTAATTTAAAAGTCTATGCAAGCAGTACTCCATTAAGGCCATTTCAGTTTCAGTTATGCCAAAGGTTGTACTTTGTGGCTCTGTACTTTTGTCCCTATGTGGAGAGCTGTTGGTCCCTCTTTGTGCTTTCACCCTCTTCACTTCAGCATTGGTTTCTCATTTCTCACTGGAAACTCTTCCCTTCCACTCCCCTTGGAGAAGCTGGCGCAAAGGAAAGGGTGGGGGGACTCCCTAGCACTTACCTGATATGAGGAATGTCTGCCTGAGCTGGTGGAGTACGTTTCACTGTGAGGATGCTCTAGAAGGTCTCCATGTCCTTCTCTTTCTGTGCCTGGGGCCTGTGTAGAGTTAAAGAGACAATCAGTGAGAGAGCAGAGTACTTAGGTCTTGATGAATCCACCCTCATTTTTCAGGAGAAAGGAGTTGCGTAACATTGGGGATGTCATCCAGCTAAGGTTCTGTAATCCTTTTCTTAATCCCCTTTTATGTACCACTGGTGCTTTAAATAAAACCGGCACAAGCCTGTGCAGCACGTTATGGACACCTGAACTGATGAAAAAACTCATGTCTCCTTTTGACAACCACATAGTACTGTTACCTGTACAGCACCCTTCGTTATGTCGTTAGTCTGATAGGTCTTTGGTCCTGAAGTTGATCATGAGCACACTGTTGCCATGCGTGTGCATTATTAATTCATCGAGGCTTTTTACAGGTGCAGTTATTTGTAGGACTAAGGACAAAGGAAACCTTGACAAGCTGATGTCTCCGGCCTGAAAAAGGGCAGCTGGTTCGCAGTGCATGGCAATACCACACAAGAATTTGGTATAGAAAATGTGTAATGTTCTGTGCAGCCAATATCACCAGGGGATAGGTGAGATGAGCAGGACTTTGGCTCAGGCACCACAGTTAACAATCCAAACTGTACTTGATGGAATAGCACTGGGATCATTCTCCTCCCAGGACCATCACCAGCTCTTCGCTGTCCTGAATTCAGCCAGCGATCGGGCTGTTCAGGCATGCCAGGTGTCCTCATGGCAGGAGATGAAAATACCTGTGTTTGAAGGGTGCTGGGGTCATCCTGCGCTGAGTTTTTTCCATGCACGTGTGTGTCTCCCACTGTCATCAGAAGGATGGGATAGCCAAAGCTGCGCAGAGTGCTGGGCCCAACCACATCCCAAAACAGGTGAGTGAGTAGTGGATAGCTATCTAGGTGGTGGGGCACCTGAGCTTTCCTTCAGGGAATATCAGATGGGGCACCATAAAGTTGTCCCCAAATACACGCTTGCAAGCAGGTAACCTGAATGGGCTCCTAAACTGACTCAGAGACCATCCTGTGGAGCACGTCTGTACAGTAATCTCCAGTGACCCTTGGTGGAGGACTACACTTGGGTAGGAATTCCTCAACTAATATTTGAAAGATTTCCTTCTTTCTCCTCCGTTTTATTTTTCAAAAGCACAAAATGAAACCAAATGCCAACCCTTCAAAAATTTTTTGGCAAGGTCAGAATCCTTGTTCTCTGACCAGCCTTTCTCAGCTTAGTTATATCTGTCTAACCTGAGAGCAAGTGCTCCCTGCCACATTGCTGGACGCAGGTTATGCACAGCAAGAAGAGTGCCATCTACTCAATCACCAACTAGTTGCAGCTTTTAAGTTCCTGTTCGGAAGCCTTCCTAGCAAGAGCTGACCGCATCTCATCATGTTCATCTTCTAAGATCTGATGGATCACAAACTGGCATTGCTCTGAGTCAAAAGTTTATGCACATGTTTATTCATGTTTTGCCTGAAAACAGTGTTGTGTGTCACTGCTGAGAGGCAATTTCTGATCAAATCCAGGAACAGCCTAGCCTCTGTGTCTCTATAGCGTTTTTTAATTTTTTTTTCCCCTTGGGCTGGCAGCTACAAATACTGCTGTCTCCTGAAAACAGCCTGCAGTTAGGGAGGGTGGACTTGCAACGCATGATTTACACAGGAGTTTTTCAGAGGGGCAGCAGAAAAGAGAGGGAAAAAAAAAAACAACCAAGATGGTTCACCCAGGTCTGCAAGTCAAGGATCCCTCTTTATATTTCAGATTTATTTTTTTATATTTTTCTGTTATGAAGAGCATATCTGTTGAATTTGCAGTAATTATTTTCTAAATCAAATGGTTAAATTTTATTATAAAGTATAGATGACTTTACAAATATCAGATTTTTTTCTGACCCTTTTTTTCCCCCCCTTGCTGCTCTAACCTGCACACCGCAAGGGCTGTTTGACTGCTCTGAATGCTTTAAATTTTATGTAAAACATACCTTCAAAAGCAAAAGGGACCTGTAGCAGAGAGGCTCCATCTTTGAGTCCTATAAGGTATTTTACACATTTGGGGCTTTGTATAAGAAACAAGAAACCCTTACATTTGGAAAATGAAATAATCAATTTGATTAACAATATTATAGGTCATATAACTTTAGAATTTGGCTTTGAGGGGCTAGAAACTGCAGTTTTCTCAGCGTAAATTGGGGGTGTTCTGTAGCTTTCAAGGTGAGATAGACATTTCATACAACGTCTGAGCCAAATGGAGCTGCCCATGCTGAGCAGCCCAGCGACTGGCGCAGCTGGAAGTGGCTGCCATCCCCAGAAATGCTTCACGAGCCTGCTGGAGCCTGCTCCTAGCTCCCGTAGGAGCAGCCTGTTTCCAGTGCTATCCTAACATAACACAATAGCTTCTGACTGCTTCAGCCAAGGGATGGTCATAACTACTTCCACCTGGGTTTTTTTTTATTAGTCAGCTCGGAGATCTTCCTTCAGCTCATTTTCCTTTGAAAAAAGCTCGTCTGTTAACAATCAGCTGGGTGTCATGTTTGCTTGCAAAGCACCTGCAACAACACATAATTTCTGCTTCACTTATGTCAAACAAGACAGCCAAGAATTACATGCCCATGCTGATTTATGCTGTACAGGTTGGAATTGGAAATGCATGAATTTCATGTGTCTTGCTGAGCTTTGCTTTATTTTTGTGTGCCAATATCAACTACTCAGGGCAATTTCATATCAGTATTATCAAGTTCACAGTACAGTGTGCAATATTTCGTGTTTCTGTTGTAGGAGAATTGCCAACCAACTGTAGATCTTGCATTTCCGTGTGTTAGAGCTGTGTTTTAAAGGTTTGTAATTGAGTTTTGCTTACTAAAGCTGTTCGCAAGCAATGCCTGTAATTTGTTTCTGTCTTAGAACTGCTTATGAAACAAGGAAATTTTGGATTGTCTTGTTTTTCAGAAAGGTTTGAAAAGTATTCCTGTAATTGCTTATTATAAATATAAAGAATAATCTGGCCAGCAAAGAAAAGTGAGGAAAGAGGTAAAAAAGAGGTAGGAGTGGAAGACAATGCTGAGTAATTGTCGCTTAACAGCCTACAAAGATTTGTCAGTCTGCAGTGCTGGTGCTACGGCATGAGAATTTCCATCTTTTCAGATTACATATCCTAGCACAGGACTCTTCCGTTGTTTTTAAGAAGGACAGCATCTAATGTAAGGGCTGGGAAGTTTCACTGGGAAATGGAGACGTCCTGCCTTCTGAGCCCTGGCTCTGATGCATGGGAAGGACTGTGCTACAGCCCAACCTAGGAGATGGAAGAGGCCTGGAGCTGGTGCCCTAACCTTGACTACAGAGGGGAAGGTACGAGCCTTTCATCCTGTGAGAGAAGGGAGGGAGGTTGCTTTCCCCAGGGAGACGATTCCAGCCCCTTGTGCTTGTGGAAACCATGGGAGACGGAGGGGAGTTGTGCCCTTAGCTCTGGGACAACTGACTCCCCACCGTTCTTGCTGCCCATCTCCAGAGAAGAACTTTGCTTCCCTCCCCTCTCCCCTTTCCTCCGACATCCCTTCCAGTCAGATTGGCACCTAAAGAGGGAGAATCCGCCGAGGGCTTCATGCTGAGTATTGCAGAGAAGTGCTGCCCTGACCTGGCTCTGTCGCATACACTCGCCCGCTGCTGGAGCCCAGCGCTGAGGCTTTGGCTTAGCATGGAGTCAGCCGCCTTGCTGACCCAAAGGGCTTACCCACCGATGAGCTCTTTGCTGTGCCGCTTCCCCCCACTGCTAGGCTGCATGTCCCACGGGCTTTGGGAGCGGGGCAGAGGCCAGTGCTCTTGGCAGGCTCCTCCGTGGTGCCTTGCGAGCCAGAATCGACATGCAGATACTAGTTGAAAAGTTTCATCTTAACAGCTCGTTAAAGCTGTTTGTTGTCCTTCATCGTACAATATAGTTCAGCTCAGAAGAGGAAATAAATGCACTTGGTCTAAAACAAATTTTATGTACCTCCCAATTTTTGTGAATCTGTATAACAAAAACCTTCGGAGAAACTGTATGTTTAATGCATAAGTGACTAAGTTAAAGTAACATTAAGACTTTGATTTAAACCAACAGAATCAAGGTTTTCTGAATAAAACCCCAAATCTGTCTTTTCATCCAAGTTTTGTTGAGCATGTTATGTATGTACAATGTCCTCTTTTTGTGATTGTTTTCTGATTTAGGGCATGCTTTTTTAATTTAATTAGCGGAAGAGGTTCAGTTTTTCTGTACTATGTCAAAACAACCAGAGCAGCTCCCTGATCCCATGTGTTGGGTCCTTACTGGTACGTTGGAGTATGTTCAGCATCGATCAGATAAACACTCTCCTGTATCACAGTCTTCGGTCCTGTGATTTGAAAGGAGTTATGTGCGTAATCTCATTGTGTTTCAAAGACGTTGGAGTAATTAGCTCTTTTCACACTTCTACCCTGTGTTTTAAATACGTGTCTTATTCTATAGCTCAAATGCCAGAACACTCAATATATGAAGCATTATGTTGTTGCTATCCATGGCGTTTAATGGATGTAGCTCCTGAGGAGCTCAATATTGATAAAGATACTGTCTCAAGGAGTAAAGATATAAACACCCCCCCTCCAAAAAAACCCCAACAAACCCAAAACAAACCCTAAAAGAAAAAAGAACAACCAGAAGGGAAGTTAAAATAAAAATTTATAGCATGCAGAAGAGGGTTGGGAGACTCCATAATTTAAAACCAATATTAATCCATTACAGGTGATGTGACGCTTTAAAAACCCGACAGCAGTGTTCATCTTGCAGCTGGTGGAGACTGGAGATGTCTCCGCCGCAGCTCATCAGCCACACAGCCGGGTGACGGGAACCAAGGTGCTTCTGCTCGGGGGGCCAGCGTGGGCTTGGCAGGGGTGGCTGCTGCTGGGAGGGGAGAGCAGTGCCGGTGCCGTCTGGGGGCTTTGGTGGTGGTATCTGGGTGGATGGAGGAAGGGTCGGAGGTAGGCTGCATAACCACTCCTCGCCATACTACGACAGACCAGTACATCACTTTTTGAAAGGTCACTTTTATAGAGTTATTTATATGCAGCTGTATATGTAAAGGGGTCTGTATATTACAGTCATGACAAAAGAACAGCGCTTTATGATATATCTCATTTGACACAGTGCTGAGATATGATAACGTCAGTATCGTGCTTGTTACCTGTTTTAAAGTGACAAATCTACATATTGTTTCAGGATTTTCAATGAGGCATTTGAAATGTACGGTGACGTAGATTCTAAGATATTTAAGTAGATTAGGCAGGGGCAAGTCAGGAGGTCTGGGCTCTGCCTGGTTCTCTAGAAACTTTAAATAAATTTCTTAGTTTCTCTGCCTTAGTTCCCCAATGATAATAAAATCCCCAATGATAATAAAATCATATAGAGTATTAAACTAATAATAGGTCTGTTCCACAGAACGATGTTCTGAGGGTAAGTCCATTAATAATTGTGGTGCATTTGTCTGCAATAGTAGTAAGGGTCGCATACTAATATGACTTAGAGACATGTAATTGCTAATTATTCAATATTGGCCTGATCCTTGAAGACTAAACTCTGAAAGCTGAATCAGATCTTGCGTAAATAAGAGATAAACTATAATGGGTTTTTTTAGTTCAATGGTATATTCGTCCTTTTGTTCATTTTCTCTCTCTATAATGCACAGGCTCAAGATGTTTCCCATATCAGTTTTGAGACAATACTCTAATCAAGTCAGTGATCATTTTTACTGTGTCTTTCTTCTTTTTTTTTTTTAGCTGCATGGCAAATACGGGCTTTTCCCTTAGTTGAGAAGTGTCTTTTCTGCTATTACTACTTTTCCAGAGGGATAGTTTCTCTTTGCTAGCTGGGAGAGGTAAGGAGGATGCTTACTGAGTGCATTACCCTTCTTTCACCAGGGTAGCACGTGTGCTGAAGGTTTTATTTATGCATTTATTTAATACCTATGGCCAAATGTTTGGACTCTGGGGTAGTTCAGGCAATTTAATTCCTTACTTTCCACAGAACTGTAATAGTAGAAGTTAATGTTGTGATTATTATCTTTGCACTAGATTTTTCTACTGAGGGTACGTGAACGCTTCGGAAGATAACTGGCCAAATATACATCTCTGTGTTGCTTTGTTATTATTCTTCTACGTTTTTGTCATTCTGTGATTTGTCTTATTTTATTTCTTTATATAAGGAATATAATTTCTGTGTCATATTTCTTTGCTTTTCTGCGCTTTTGCACTTCATTTTCATCCAAATTCATACTTGTGGGCATTCTTCTGTTTGTTGTAGAGGCAGCATTGAAAGTGAAGAGAGTTATAAAAATCCTGGTCTCAGAGTCAATACTAAAGGTAACTAGATTTACCTCTTGATCTGTGTTTGCTGGATTTTAATTGCCCAAATCCTACAAGCTGGTTGCAATATTTCAGTAAAATTTGGGAGCACTAGATGCATACAGGATAAGGCAAGAAAAATGTAAGGCCCCACTTCACAACCAAGTTTTAAACTTGATTCCAAATGAAGGTGGTTTTGAAAAGAAAATAAGTATGTTACTCCTTTGATCTTCCTGTTTTATATTAAAGATACTGAATTGCAGCATTTTTTTTCTGAAGATATTGGTTCTTTTATGCCCTTTCAAACTGTTTGGTATTTGTTAGGTAGCTTGTTAGATATTCTAGATTCCAGGACTGGGGTTGTTTATTGTTCTCAGATGTCAGGTAAGATAGGGTGTCATCTTCTTTTCTTTTGCCTCAAACTGATTTTACAAAACTATGGTTAGTTTATTTGGGTAGTCTTGAAAGAACAATTCTTTTAAAGGAAAAGAATTCACCTGCCTGATATAATATGTAAATAGGCTGAAATAGATTATTTCTATTTGGAGATTTTTACCTACAGTTTGGGGACAAAATCTGCTGTCAGTTAAGACATGGTAAACCCTGATTAAATCTGCTGTGGAATTGCTCTGGATTCATGGACAAAACTGAAAACACAATATGCTCCACTTTGTTCTTTGTATTTTAAGGTACCAGAGGCTTACATTACTCCATTTACAGGGGCAATAGCTGACTTTACTGAAGATAGGTATTTTCTAAATTTTTTTCTTTTTAATTTATCCCCCACAAGTTAGGTTGAACTCCCCATATTGAGTAAAAAGGACCAAAATATTTGGCTTGAATGCATAGCAAACTATTATCCACCAGAACATTAACTTTCAGGCACTCCATATTTCTGTTTTATATTTCTGTTTTATTATTTGTCATAATGTCCAGTATGAGGAGTTGTGGGGGAAGGATTTGTTGTTCAGTCTTCTGGAGCATGAAAGGCTGAACTCTGGCTTGAAGTGATCGTTGATTCCATCTTTCTACACCACTACAAATATCTTAACCCATCAAATATTCACGTCATTCACATATAAACCAAGAACCAGTATTGTAAGTTTTCATCATCTTTAGTTTTGTGTAATCTGCTGCCCACAAAGCAATTGAGATGGATGATACTATGAAGTCCAGTTGCACTTCCTCAGCTCAAGCTCTTAGCTGATACATAAATTCTAGAAATGTATTTTTATGCTTTCAGACACTATATGGTAAATTACTGTGGCAAACCTGTGTTCAGAAGGGATCAGTACTGCACCACAGCTGACTTAAGAACTGGAAAAGAAATTCAAAGTCAGGTGGCTGCATCACAGTGGCTGAAAAAGCAGTTTGTAGGTGAAGCATTTGCTTAAGGTTGGTATCATGACTACATTGTCTGGAAACAAGGCGTTAACATGTAATTTTTTTTGCATTCTGAGCAACATTCAAACTCTCTTGTCAGATTTGGGTTTTAAAAACCACAGCTGACTTAAGAACTGGAAAAGAAATTCAAAGTCAGGTGGCTGCATCACAGTGGCTGAAAAAGCAGTTTGTAGGTGAAGCATTTGCTTAAGGTTGGTATCATGACTACATTGTCTGGAAACAAGGCGTTAACATGTAATTTTTTTTGCATTCTGAGCAACATTCAAACTCTCTTGTCAGATTTGGGTTTTAAAAATCCCCCGTCAGCTGTGCTGCAGGTAAATAGGTAGATTTTGCCAAGCAGCTGTGAACAAAGCCTTGAGAACATTTTTATAATTTGATACATTTCTCAGTTGAGAGCTTTCTAATACGTTCTAATATAAACACTTAAGTTTAGCACTAATAAGAAGCTCTGCTACAGGTTAATTCATAGGGTAGTTAAAATTAGTATCAGGTTTACCTAGAATGAAAGACAAATAATGTTTCTATATATAATGAATACAAGAGTAACCTATGTAATAATTAAGACTTGTACCTAACCAAATTTATCAAAGGCCATTTGAAGCTGAAAATACTTCTTGACAATCCTACCTGAGATTCACTTGAGAAATCGGGAGTATTTTGATTTTTTTTTTTATTGTTTTTGTCTATTTGTTTTTATTAAATGTTGAGCAATTCTAGCTTGTACTGATGTTAGAATTATGTGTGCTTGACATTTTTGGATAGTAAACCCTGGTATCAAAACTCTAAATCTATCTGTTAAAGTTGAGGTGAAATGGAGCTGGTTTTCATAGCTTCTCTGAATCATGATTAATCTCATTAGGAAGTATGGATGTCTAATGTTTTTTGAAAATCATATTACAATTTTGGGCAGCCCAGACCATAGAACACTGAAAAAAAGTAAGTTTTAACGTAGAATATTCAGTATTAGGATACTACAGTCCGTGTCTGTGTGGAGATGACAGTGTGTAGACCAACAGAAAAGCACGTCAAGACTGGGATTTTAAAAGGACATAAGGGAGTAGAAAATCACTGAAATACAATAGTCCTTTTGAAACTTCCTCTAAGAGAATAATGTTTCAATACTTGGTTAGTACAGCGTGGGTTTCCTCAAATGATTTTATGATCTGGGGGACCCTGAGAGAGCTGTGGGACTGTCAAGCGCTGATGATCACTGGGAACTGAGGCCAAATCTTGTCGTGTATTGACAATAAATGCAACTTGACCTCAGTCAGCATCACAACTGTCTTTTGTTCTCCGGGGTTCCAGTGTGCAAACTAAAACTGGTAGGGCTATCAGTGATTCTGTTTTCTAGGCCCTGTAGTGCATGATTTCGTTCACTAATTTGTATTTTAAAGAGCCATCTGACTGTCTTACCAGTTCATTGCATTTGGTGCTGTCTAATTCCACTCAGTAATACACGGGTCCTGTCTTACCAGTTCATTGCATTTGGTGCTAATTCCACTCAGTAATACACGGGTGTTCATTTCTGCAGAGCACCTTACTTAATGGGAGGAAGCATTGCATCTTATTTCTTTGTTGTATACACATATAAAATAAGAATCAGAAAGGGAAAAGGAAGTAGCCATACATCTCAAAGATGCCAATGGATCATTTTTTATCTTTGTGGAAGAGACAAATAACTGGATAATGTGAAGAGGAAGTGAGGATCTGTGGGGTTTTTCTTTTAGTAGGGGTGTCGTACATCCCCCATAAATAATTGAGTGACCGTTCAAGTCTTTTTGCTCTTGGTAAAACACACTGATTTTCCCAGGGTAAATACACTTGAGAAGGGGTAAGTTGGAAAGTACCTGTAATGCTGCACTTACAGAGCAGCAGTGTGAATTTCTTTATACCACAAACAGAGCAGCTCACCTCTGGCTGGGAAGGTCCACTGGTGGCTTTCGTGGTGTGGATGCTGCTCTGTGGGCATTTGGAATGAAACAGAGACATTTTTCACGTAGGTCACTACCCAGAGGTAGGTGGGTATGCCAGATATGGACAGTGCCCAGGGTGGCAGGTCTGGGGAGCCCTGGGCTGCACGTGCTGAGGGGGAATGGTGTCGCTGAGGTGTATCTGGCGTACCTTACAGGAACTCTTAATAGGCTTTGTAACACATTGACAGTAAGGTTGCTCTGTCTATCTCCTGCAGCCATTAATGCAGAATTTCTGCACGTCCCAGTTACCGCTCAAAACCTTTGTGGATCCCTTGTAAAAGAGCAGATTACTGGTAAATATGATAGGGTTGGGAGGCATCAATGGCAGTGTTTACGTCAATTTACTGCAATTTCCAATAACTGGTACTCACTACCACTCTAGGCTGCATTTGACATCCTGATACACAAAGACAAGGGTTTTTTTAAAGACATGAAAAGATCTATATTGTATTTCTGGAATGACCAGGAATAGTCTGTCAAAATGAAGTATGTAAAAGTTGTCATCACAGCCCAAAGAGTAGGTTTGTGTTTCAGTGTCTGCATCCTTTTCTAGGGGGAAAAAAATGAGATTAATTTAAATTAGATAAATCTGTTTTTAATGAGAGATATTTGTGGGGGGAAGATCAAAATTTAGATCCTTCAGTAGCATAATAAGATGACCCAATAAATAGTTGTCTCCCTGTAGTTCAATACTATTTATTCTATTTTATTTTATTTTATTTTATTTTATTAGTCTGATCCAGGCTGTCAGATTCTTTCTTTTGCTTGGTCATAGATGACTCCTCATAAGCTCTATATGCATTAAAATTCTCTCAAACAATGTAAAAGCAATGGAGGAGAAAAGTAAAATTACCCTGTTAACTGCAATAAATAAAAAGCTAGATTTTAATGCGTAAGAATAAAATAGGAAAGTATTGCAAAAGGCCTGTCAGAGTCCAAATTATTATCTATGTTTATAACTCCATGGTGGAATTTTGCAAGAAATTCAAACTTCATCTGCAGAATTTTTGCCCAGAAGAATTCCCTTTAACTTTGACAATCTTAAAATTACTTGAGTTTAAAAAATCTAAATCAATTTTAAAGGGCACTTTTTAGAAAGTGTATTTCAAGTGAGTTTCAATAATGAGAACACAGAAGCAGAGACTGAATATATGTCTTGGTTTTGATGTTGTTTTACTGGATGGTAAAAGAATAAATTAATCTCCCTTTCTCTATACTCCTGTCTGACCACTGAGGATAAAATTTACCTCAGTTACGTGTTGTATTGATTCACATGTTGTGCAAATATTTTGTACAGAAGGAAAGCAGATTTGGTCTCTTATTTGTGATGTGCTCAGAATCATGTGACTTAATCACTTTGGGTAGTAACTGGAACAGATAATCCCCTTGGAGCTTAAGGAAATGCTACAAAATCAGGGTATGATCTTGCAATCCTTGATTACTTGATTACTTGACCAAGGACCATCAGCCCCATTTTTAAAGATTGGTGCTGAAAGGTGTAAAAGCAGCTAGTGGGATTTTCAGGTGGTTTAGGCACTTAGGAAAACTTTACTTGCCAGCTGCATCTTTATACACTCCCAGACTTTTCCGGATATTCCCCAGTGTGTGTTAATATGGGATTACGAATGGGAAGCCTTTATATTGTTCTAACCTAAATATGTTCATGATTAAATGTAAGAATGTGGATCAATCAGTTCTAATTCCTAAATGGATTAAAGAAAAGTGGAGTCGAGCTCCTCTTTTAAAAGCAGAGGGGTTCTCTTCAGTGGTTTGACTGCATGTCCTCTCCTTTCTTCAGCTTGTTTGCTGAGGATGTATGGATGCAGGAGAGAGGAAAAAGTTGTTACCCAGATGGCTTCCAGCTTTTTGATGAGTTGGTTGGAACAGCACTACCCCCTAATGATTACTGATGAGGGTTTTGGGGTTTTTTGTTTGTTTGTTTTGTTTCCCTGTCTGTGAAACTCTTACTAAAGGAAGAATGCCTCTTTTCTGTTCTGCAAAATTGTTGTAGCAGAGTTTGTAGTAGCTGCGAAGTTCAGGAGTTCACCAACCCTGGAAATGTAGTGCCCCTCCCCAGTGCCTTCCTCTCTCCAAACCCCTTTGAACAACAGGACGGGTGCATGGGGGTTTGGTTTGGACTAGCTGGTTTCTCTGCCTCTGCACAGGTTGGTCAGACCATGAATCCACCTCAGTTCTTTAGCTAGCTACATGTTTTTCTGTCCTGTTCTTCCCCATGCTGTGTCCCACCACCTTAGGAAGGGACATCTCTTTAATGCTGTGTATGAGTTTTACTTACGTTGTAAAACTTTGTTACATTTGCAGATATTTCTGCAAATTGGTGGGAAATTGGTGGAAGTACATTCTTATACTTGAGAACAGGTTGTGGAAAACAGTTCTTACGCTGAGATCAAAAGCACAGGCTACTGAAGAGAGTGGAGTTTCATGGATGTTGAGCGTCTGTGAGGAAGAAAAGTTTATGGTGGCAGATTTTTTTTTTCTAGCAACTGCAGGTAAACTGCATTTTAATTTTGTTTTCTTACCATTTGTGGCAGGAGTATCTGGAACTGTTTGGAGATACCTCCTAATCTAATTATTGCAGAATCCAAATACCTGAACACAAATAAAAAAAGCTATACAGGATTTTTCTTTGCTTAGACTGTGTAACAGCTCATGTTTGAAGAATGATTTCAGCATCTCAGGTCTAGAATGGAAAACCAATACCCAGTTCAGACTGAATGATGATGCTTTCACTGTCTTTTAGTGAATAGCAGCAGCCTGAAAAATGAAAGCATCTGTGCCATCTTCCCCATAGGAGCATGTGCAACCACTGTGCACTAGTTGTGCATACGACTGCACAGACTGGGTGAGCAATTTTTTAAGTTGCCTTCATACATATTTATATGAGTGAATGAATTATTAGTGTCTCGCTTCTCCTTACACTTCATAGTTGAAATGATCAGGTATGATCAGCCTATATGATCAGGTATCCATTACACTCTGACATTCCACTGCTCAGCCACTTTCCCAGAGGATAATTTATTTATTCTTTTTATCTGATTGTTTATAAAACTAGTATAGAAAGGAGTTTTACGTAAGGGAAAATGAGGTTTTGGATGCAGGGAGGAAATATGGAGCATAAGAGAATAGCTAGAAACCCTGCAGGCTAAGAGGATGCTCTGTTTCATGGTGTTGTTACATCCCTCAGTGGTACATCAGTGCTATATTATGTCAGAAGCAACCCCTGCAGTTTCTCAGCCAGAGTGTCTTGTGAAGTCTCTGAGTCAGCAGATAATGGAGACAAATTTGGGATTTGAGAGAGTCCTTAAAAGAGACTTTATTCTTTTTTTAAATTGACATAAAAAATCAACAGAGCTTCCTAAAAACACTTTCTTGGTCTTTCTATATTTAATACCTTTTGTTCTTATTCAAGTGTTATTTTCATAACACTTTGTTTCAGTCTGGTCTGTTTAGGTTTTTATACCATTCTCATCACTATTGTTTCTGAGTGCATTTGAATACTATATAAAATGACATGACAAACATCTGTCACATGTTGCTCTTTCATCCTCTCCCCAGGGAAGAATCATGCCTGCCGTGCTGTATTTTTGTAAGACTTTTGTTGTTGGTTTTGCTTTTTTTAAGCTATATACATGTTGCTGTAAGTTTATGTTAGAGCAGGATGGCTCAACAGAGAGTCCTTTGTACTTGGAGGAGAAGGAGGTGAAGGTTTTGAGTTATCATCTGAACGCCTTCCCCATACATCCGGGAAAGGGTGGCAATACTCAGCCACTTGCTCTCTACTTTCTAGGCCTGCTGATATTTTTGTGGGGTTTTCCAAGGCGTGCTAAGAGGTTATTGTGGGAAAGCTAAAACTAAGGACTTGGTTTTGCCTTTGGCTCAGAACGTGGTGAAGTTAGCAGACGTCCTGGTTTGTGTTTGTGATCTGCTTCCAGCTAATGCACGACTTCATCTTTTGCACAAACCTTCTCCCCTCGCAAGTGATGGGGAGGGGAGGTCTGCAGGTACGGTCAGACATCCTGAGGACAGTATTGAAGTATGAGCCTTCACTGTGGTGGTGGTATGTTTTACGGGAACGTCTGGTCAAGGAAACGGAGATAATCATGACCTTCTGTGTACTATACAGAACGGAGTATGGCATTATGTCAGGCAGTAGATTGAGACAAATATTCTCACGATCAGAGTTGCCTGAACGTCTCTGCTACAGTGACCAATTTGCTAGGAGCCTAAGGCTGCAAAGTGACATTAACTGGCAGAGAGAGATCATTGCAAGTGACTTCCCATGCTTTTAAGGAAGCTGGCTGCAAAACCTGCTTGTTCTGTTCTAGCCAACTGCCCTTGATTGTCTTGGAAGAGATGAAAATGGTTGCTTGAATCTGGGATGAAGAAGCTACTGGAGTGGGCGATTATTCCCCTCCCCCCCCTTTAAAAAATGTACAGAAAATATATGATCCACTTTTAACAGAAACAGCTTTTCTTTTTCTGACCAATGACATGATTTTAGAGCTATTCAAATTACTTTCTCATTTTCTTTGCATGTTTTTTCCAGGACTGTATAGGATGTACTGTAACAATATTCATTTTTGTGTGAAGGTTACTTTTACTCAATAATGCGTTAGGTGATTGTGCAATGTTGTACCCGGACTTGCAGAGGCACCGATTTCTAGACTTGTGGATTTATCAGTGAAAGTTCAGCTGAGTCTGGCCTTTCTTGGATTACATCTTGTGGTATGTCTTATCGTAGGATTCATAGCTTTTTACCCTAGGCAGGACTACTACCGTCAGACGATTGACCCCGCCTCATAATCACCATGTAATTTTAATAGATTTTTTTTTCATGAAGGCCGTAAGTTTTGGGTTTTGTTTTTTTTTTCATTAGCTCGAGCTTATCTTTTAGAAATATGCACCATCTTGATTTAAGGTCCTTAAGGGATGAGAAATTCATGATAGGTGAAGTGTTCCACAGTTAATTATTCAAACTCTTAAAAAAACTTCTTTATTTCTAGTATATGTTTCTACCTTCAGTTTCCAGTTGTTGAACTTTGTTAGGCATTTGAATGAAAATTAAAGAACTCTCTAGTATAAAAAATATCCTCATACATACATCTGGAAAGGATGACTAAATTGCTTCTTAACCTTCTGTGTGCAAACTACACACCTGAACTTTGTTCAGTAATACCTGTTTTCCAGCTTTTCAGTTGTTTCTGTAGCTCCTTTTGAAGGCTTTATAATTTATCAACATCTGCTTAAAATACAGACACCAAAGTTGGGCCCAGTATTCCACTAATGATCTTATGAAGGCAGAATGCGATGCTAATAACGCTTCTGAGCACTGTTTGAATATTCACCTTGTTATCCATGCAGTGATCATCGTCACGCCAGATCACTGTTTCTTATCCACCACTTAGTATAACTATGTATCTTCTTATTCTGACACAAAGTACGATAGGATTTATGCCCAATTAAGCAATAGATCTGCATGAAAGGAGCTGTGAATTGTGAAACTGGACCTTGTCTCCTTACTTGCATGCTCCAGAATATGCGTGTGTATCATACCGAGTTACTTTTAAAGTTGTAAGTATTACATGCAATAGTAACCATTCTGACAATTGCAGTGGGAAAAAAGGCAGAGGTCAAATGCCTAACATTTCTTTTCAGTGAAAAAAATAATCCCATATTAACAGGCATCTATCCCCATCCAAAAACTTAGAGAATTATGTCATTATTTATTGGTAACCCAGTCTTTAGCAGTGATTTATGCCACTTCTACACAAAGGCAATTTTGTGAGGTGTGGTAGGAAAGGAAGACAAAATGATGTTAGGAGTTCAAACAATCAATGAGTCAGCAAGCTTAGGTAGGGCTCCGAATCACAGTTTCCCTGTGACAATTTTGAGAGGGTAGTGAAGCAGTTAGTTTGCCATATTCCACCCAAATTCCACAATTGGTAGAGCGAAAAAAAAAATGGCAAGGTCTGTCTTCTTCCCGAAAGGACGGGGTTGGGCTGGCCATAACCACTCATCCAAGTGAAGGGAATACAGCTGTCAGACCACTCGGAAATCCATACTGTAGTTCTTGCAGTACGCTGGTGGGCTCTGAGACTTCAGCCTCAGCAGGTCAAGCTTGGTCTTAGCTGGATAATGCAGGATGCTTTGAGCTGCCCTCTTCCCTAAATGAAGTCAATAGCTTGTGTCCGATCATCTAGGGCAGTTTTACACAACGTGCAAGCATATGGCAGGTTTTTTAGCCACCAGCACCTGGGAGACCGTGTGTGATCTGATCTGATAGCTCGCATAGATACACCTTCTGGCTGGCCAGCTGGGTGGTCAACCATGCAGAGTAGGTCCAGATTACCTTCCTGTGGCCAAGCACATCATGATCAGATAATATAGGAGGGGACATCAGGGAGGATCGTAGCTCAGGGAACAAGTAGGTGGGTCTGCCACTCACAGGGAGTAAGAATGGGCAGGTAAGAGGCATTAAGGTAGGACTGAAGGGATGAAGAAGGGAAAATGGGGTCAAATTATAGGAGTATGGGAAGAATATATGGGGGAGACAGGTGGTAGCGGGGAGAAAGATGTGAAGAATAGTGGGGATTTGCAGAGGGCAAAGAGGATATGTGAATGGAGAGATATCCCAGCGGGAGAGGTGGGAAGGGGTTGGTCAGACATGGGGTGTAGTGGCAGGAGATGGGAGCGTGAACCTCGGTGTTGCAAAACTGGAATCTCTAATGACCTGTTCCTTCATCTGATTTGCACACCACTCCCCTTTGGCTTAATTTTCACGGCTTACGTACTGAAAGCATGTGATCTGCTGGGAAAAGTTATTTAATCTATAAAAAGCAATTTAAGAAGCAGACTATCAAGAAGGTGCTTAGGGCATGAAGAATGATATGGCAGATAGGAATACAGTGGCTTAGAAACATAAATAAGAGAAGTTTAGCAGCATTATTTCCATTTGTAAGGTTTTTACTAGAGTGCATGTCAGTATAACAAGTAACATTTTTATGTCTTATCACAGTAGCACTCTGCACATTTATTCTACTGAGCAAAGAGTAAACATAAACTATAAATAACTAGGGCTTCAGATAGTGTGGGTTTTTTTCCCCTGACTTTTCAGATAAGATGCAAAATTGCCTCAGCAGAGCCCTGCTAGAAAGTGGCTGATTGTTCTTATTTCCCTGCTTTCTCCTTCTGAAAGGAGTTTGGCAGTACTCTATTTTATTGTCTTGGGTCTACTGGTCTTTGAGAATGAAGTTTACAGCCCTAAATTTACCATCTGCATTGTGAAGGGAGAGTTAGGAACCTCAGAGAAGAAGCCACAACACGCTGTGTGGTGCAGGGTGGGAGATGCCCCTGCTATCCTCAGCATATCCTCCTGCTACCGAAACCTGCCCCTCTCCTAAATGTATGATGCAAGTAGAGAGTCGAGAGGCAGGAGCCACCTCTTTACATAGCTGTTTGGGATACAGGTGGTATGCTCTGCCTTTTAAAAGATACCTGAAGAAGAGTGGCATTTATATATATGTGTGTGTTTGCACATATATATATTTATATACACAAATATACACACACTAGCCTATGTTATTTATATGTAATAGCCTAATGACTAGATTCCTTGGCCAGGAAGTAGAAGGCCCAAGTACAAAGTCTCTTCTCCCTGATGAAATCTAAAAACCTCATTTGCTACCTTCTAGGTAGATGCCCTCACCTCAGATGCCAGGCTCGCTTACACAGTGAGAAAATACTCTACGCAGTACTTTTGAAATTATATGACTATGAAGAACTGAATACAGGCTGGTCTGCTTTCACTTTGTGTGGTTTTCTTTAATTTTGCCTTTAAAGAGTGAAGTCTTTGGAGTTAAAATTGTCTTCTACTGCTGTTTATCACATACAATGGGGGCGTCATCCCAGTTGAGACCTTTTAATTCTGAATCATTTTTTTCAGGCAGTTAAAATAATTTGTTCGGTATATGAATTTATCAAAAGCCTAAACTTAAATGTTTAAGACCATCCAACCCACTGTTCTATATATAAATCAACATAAGAAGAGTGTTTTACTAAATTGTGCATGGTAGGTGGTTGCTCTTTTGAGATTTGGGGATAGGTCAGAATTTGCTGAACCTAATTTGTCATGGATTATGCAGACAGAATTAACATAATATCTGTTGGAAACCTAAACCTGGGGTTTTTGTCTCTTTTTTTTTTTTAATTATTATTTTGGCTGTAATATATTTAAGATGAAGCCTTTTTTAGTGTTAGCAAGGATTGCAAAATTTAATTCTGATTAGTGAATATTTTTTGCCTTACACAATTGAAGTAAAAACATTCAACAATCCTTTTTCCTTTGAGAAATGTCACAATTACAGTTGGCTCCATTCCTCTCATTCTGTGACTTCCATGTGAACTGAGGTCACGCCACCATTCACTGTGGTGACTTGCTCTCTGATTTTAAGGTCAGATGAAGAGTTACGCAGAACCTTGGCCATCGGTGGCCAAATGTATTAGTAATCTTTCACGTTCCTCTGGTCTTACATGGAGACTTACATTCATTACTGAGTGAAGCTATGATGAATCATAATCTGTTGACATTTGACGTGGTCTGGTAGGAACGCTGGGGAACTGGCCGGAGTGGTGAATTAGTCTTGATCTATGGCTGATATCTCCTGAATTTGGTAAATAATCAGCCTGAGGCCAGCACATGACTCTTATTAGCATTCCATACCTGGATTAAGGCTTACAGTAAGCGTGTTGAGCATGCTGTATGTTTGCCATGGTTGGGTTTTTATGTAAACAAAGCTCTAGAAATGGCACAAAAGCCACTCTCCATAGGGGAACAGCCACTGGCACGGCTGCTTGGTGAGCTTTTGGGGTGGAGAAATCACTGCCATATTTCAACACACAGTTGCACAGTTTACCAGGCATGCCATGCTTGTGTAAATAATAAGGTTATAGCAAATAATTAAGTTCTTACTCCAAAGTTGTAATTACTGTTTAAGCACCAAATTATTCCCATGTGGCACAAAGAATTATGGATATGAGCAGTTCTGAATTTTCTTCATTTTCAGCAACCTGTGAGTTCTTTTGTAAGTCTGCCCTGTACTGCTTAGTGCATAGGCTTATATTAGGTCAGATTTTGGAATATAGTGTCTTTCACTGTGGGAAATAAGCAGCATAGAAGGAACTTACAATTTCAGGAAAATTGAAGCTTACAGGACAAAGTAATGTTTTATACTGCGTACTGCAAACTGAAAGACAGCACATGAATAATTGACTGGATGCTGAGATTCAGGTCCAGTTTCACGCCCACATCTTTTTTGTGGGTAATGTAGCTTTTAAAAAAAAAAAATGAAATAGCTTAAATGCTGTGCAGACTGAGTTCACACCATACTGATTATAGTCTGTCTACTTAGACAATAAGCTCCTTAAGATACAGGCTTTTTCTTCACACAGCAGCTACCATTATGGGGCCTTGATCTCAGGGGGGTTTTGTGCAAGCAGTGTGGTACAGTCCATAATGATATCTGAATAGCAGGGCTACTTAGTAAAACTCCTTCCTTCCATGACACCATAAAATACTTTTTGCTGAAAGTCTTCTGTATATAGAACTGTGAAGTGTTTAAAAAATGAGCTTAGAAACTGCCCTGTGTGGGTGTGGAGTGTCCCCATTTATTTTCTTTTCAACTGGAATGCACCTGGTTGGTTTAGCCTTGGTTGATTTAGGCTTTTTTTCCTGTGGCTGAATCTTTATTTCGTAACATATATTGATCTTGGAAAGTTAATATAACTGTTTAATTACAGTTTGTAATTCAGTAGTTTATTCTTGACTATATATCAGAAGTTACATAGATGATAACAGTGGTAGGATGCTAAAAGGGATGGCTAATTATCCACGCTATTTCTAAAATGCAGTTTTCTAAATGGCTAATTTATTAGCAGCACTTCAAAGCATTCTTCTTGAAAGAAAAAATAAATCTGCTCATGAAGGCTGCCTCCAGCCAAAAAATGCCTATCAAATTTAAATTTGGTATGTTAGTGAATCAAAAGAATATACTCCTAATCTGAACACCCAGCATTTTAGGAAAGTAATGGGAGCTAAGGGTACATATAATATTTGAGAATTGGTCCTTAATTAGGAGTCTTTATACGCAAAGTTTTGTTCTTGGATAGACTGCATTTCTGTGAAAGTTAGCTGATGTGGTTTGGTTTTTATAGTTTGTTTTAAATCTGTTGATTTTTTTTATATATATTAATAATGAGGCAGATTAAATTAATTTATTTCTACTTAGGCACCCTCTGTGGTTTATCCTTCAATGGATAAGTCTTACATTGTGCAACCCATGTTTAAGCAATCACAGCTGCATAGTTCAGCCCCTATACAGAGTAAAAAGTTCTTTTAATGTTCTGCTCTACAGCAGGTATCTCACCCCTGGATCACTGGCAAGTGGTATCTAGTTTTGGGGCAACACGTGGGAAATTTGGTAGAGTTAAAACCTTGTTCTCACTTTTTTTATCTGTAGGGACCTTTCCTGCTCCCATCAAAGTGGAGTCACTCACTTAACTTCGGGCAGAGTGTGTTTGGCTGTTCCTAGCTTTTAGTTCCTCATTGTATTTTTTTTATTTTGGAGAGTAGCAAACAAACTTTGGAAACGGCAATCACAAAAAAACCCACATTTTTTTATTCTTCTGAGAATTAGTTAGGTATTTCCATCTGCCAGGTTAAAAAACTGAAATACACTGTTAGACCTAATGGATAAATTTGATACATCAAGAAAGAGTTCAAGTTACCAAAAAATTAATGGGCAGCATCTGTGCCATTGTACTGGTGCCTCTGAGGGGAAAGAGGCTCTAATGGTGAAAGAATTGGCATGCACTTTTTCTGTGAAAGGAAAAAAAAAAAAAAGCCTTTTGTAATAGTAGAATTGTTATAGTTTGTGATTATCCAAAGTTATACAAGAGGCAGGATTTTTAGGGAGAGATTGTCAGACAATTATTATACCTATTTAAAAAAAAAAAAGTGTTAGCCATATTTTGGGCACACAGATTCTTCCTCAGGTCTGGTTTCTTTTTGTATATTTTTATTTTTTTTAGCACGGAAAGCAAAAATGTGAAGTCTTCCTGTATATATTGAACTTTTCAGTTTCTTCCTTTTTTCATCTTGCGAGATGAGAACAACCTCATACTCAGTAAAAGGAAAGCAAGACAGTGTGTGAAGAAAAATGCCCACCCCTTCCTCTCTAAGATTCACAACCCAGAGGGTCCTGAGAGTTCTCAGTTTCTCAGAGCTGTATAAGGCTTGGCAGCTTTTAGTCCCGTCTAGTGAAACTCATTGCAATATGAAGTCATCCAAAGAGGCATTGTGTTTGCGCTTCAAGAGACAGGGTTTTATATTCTGTAAAATACGAAGAAAATATTTAGCAATTCAAGGTAATGAAAGAGCAGCCAATTAGTTGCTGCGTAAGCTGACTACGTGGATGGTGTCTGAAGAGAATTCCCACTTCTCTCTCTGTACCTGCATTGCAGTAGTACCTAGACATATATTTTTTAATTGCTTTCATCTAAAAATCCCCTTTGGTCACTACTGAAAGCAGGTGATACAGGCAATTGATATAATTTGGTATGATAGGTGTTTTACTCTTAGGTAAATATAAATAGTGAAAAAATATGACAAAATGAATGATACAAATAAACAAACAAAAAAGAATTTAAAAAAATACACTAACTTAACATAGCATGTGACCAGTCAAATCTGGACAAGAAAGAGTACAGCTGTACAAAACAGAAGTGTCCCTTGTGATGAGAGATGAGCAACACGTATTGGGTGTGCTACTGATTTTGAGAACAATCATTCTATTTTTGGACTGTTGTGACCAACTAGGGCACAATACCTCTTAGGGAAGGCTATTATAGTACTACCCATTATTTCAGCTATACTTAACATTCTACCAGCATTTGCATGATAAATCTATTTCTAAAGGCTACAATGAGGTGGTAAACGTTCATTCAACAACAAAGCTGAGATTAGCCATTTAAAAAAATTAGAAATAGAAGCAGAAGTTCACAAAAACAGTCTTGGATTCTGGCACTTGTATACAGGAATTCAAAAGGTGTACAAGCACTGCAGGGATGGGACATGCCTCTGGTGTGGGTTTGTACAGAACATAGGGCAATGGCTCTGTCTACCCTGTTCTGCAAGAAAGCTGCGGAGTTGCCTTTAAGACCCAAAACCTCTGATTGTCCAAACTCTCTGAGCCTTTAGAAGTCCCAGCTGGAGTGCCATGAGTGATCTCTGAGGACCAAGCAGGCAGTCTGAATGACCAAAATTGCCTGGAAGAGACTGATTTCTATGAGGCTGAAAGACTGATGCCCTCACCCTCCACCCTGTGTCTTTACTTTCACTTGTTGCTCTTCTTCAAGACCTCGCTTGGCACAGGTGGCCAATGTCAGCTGGTCCCAGAGGACACCTGTGTCTATTCTTCACATGGGAAAAGTACACCTGGCACCACAACTTTGCCAAAGCCCCACTTGTGTAATGAACTCATTGCCTCGGAATATTCCAACAGATTGGTCACCAGTGCTACATTAGGGCAGAAAAGCTGGAGGAGGTTGCAGCATGCATGGTTAAGTACAGCTGCTCATGGATGATACCTGCTTCTACACTGAGTATAAGGTTTTATAGAACTCACTGGTTTTGCCATTCAGTTCATGCTTTTATGTCAGGCTGTCTGTGGAGTGGAGAACAACTCTCAGCTCTCTGGAGAGGACAGAAGTGAAACATCTGGTAAGCCCACATAGGTTCAGGCCTTCTCTCATCTTTGGTAAGCTTGCAGTGCACTGAGGCATGCACTAGTCAAGATCGTGCCACCAGTGTGAGAGACCAACCTCTATCCAGAAACATTGTCAGATCTTTCTTGGCATGATCCTCATCCTGAAACAGGCACCACTTATGCCTGAAACACTCCAGGCTGTAGTCTTTACATTGGGACAGCCAGTCCTCCTCTTCCTCCTTCTGCCAGCAGGCCCCAGCTCACAGACAGGACTCAACTATCCGTCTTCAGGCCATCACCACTTGACAGTTGGCTGTGAGCCCTCTGACTGAATTGTACACATCTGCCAGCTGATGTGGAGGAAGGCTTGTTGCAGGCATCCAGCCCAGATCCTGCAGAAGAAAGTTCTTCTTTCCTCCTACTGGATAGCGAGCAGGATTCGGACATTGGTGAGTCTGTTTTTGGGTCTCATGTTTGGGAGAGGGAGGATAAGTTGAGGTACGTTTAGGTAGTTTTAAAGGGAACAGCTCTGAGGCTGTAGTCACATAAAGCAAGGCAGGGACAAGGACAAGCTGGGCTCAGAGAACTGGGTCTTTTGCATGATCTGGACCTAGCACCTTACAAGATTTTTGCTCAGAGGAAGAGCAGGTTGTTCAGACTGTCTAGAAGAAAATGTATCTGCTCAGCTACTGCCTGTGTGAGAGTCTGACCCATCTCTGGTCAGAACAGTCAGGAGTGACAGCTTTGTCCCTTGCTTTCTTCACAGAGTCATCAAGCAAAGTGGCTCAGTGCGATGGATTTTCCTGTGTCCCACTACCTCTCCAGCAGAAGTCCAGGCTGCAGAGGGCACACTAACCGTGTAACATCCCAGATCTCCTGGCTCCAGTAGACCTGTATGATTGCCACCAGGCCATAACAAAGCTTATCAAGAGGGTGGATGAGCAGGAACCATAGCTGCAACAGGACTGTGTAGAGTGGAGGTTTGGGAACCCCTAAGGTTGAAGAACCTGGTGGGTCATGAGGAGTTCCTGGCACTTCTCACTCCAGACATGAGAGCTTGACTGCCAGTTTCCTGGGAAACTCTATAACCACCTATCGTGTGGAGACAGCCAGGCATCCCACACCACTTCCAAGCAGAGAAAGTGTTTACGGTGCCTGGTCTGCTGGCTCACTTGTGAGCTTTTGTATTCTCAAGTCTAGGAAGTCCACTCAAATAGCTGGGTCAATGGGTGATGCAGCTTTGGAGGGGGCACCTACAAACTCATCGATACCAGTAGTGGAATGTTCATAGCCTTTTGTGGGACTGAAGGTCACAGTATTCTCTCTTTTTTAATGTTGCTCGTTGTTGTTGTCTTTGACTTTGGCATTTGGAGGAGTTGCCCTGTCACAGACTGGTAATTCTAATTAAAGTTGGAGACATTCTGATCTAATGAGGAAGTGGACAGACTCACAAACCATTATTATAGGGCAGAGAAGACTAGAAATCTTCATATTTTTAGTGCATTTCAATAGGCATATGCTGGTGCTATAGGTGTATTTTTTTATCAGGTTGCCCTTAAGAGCATGGAATATTTTTTTGTTCTCTTTCTCTCTGTCATCAGCCGGAGGGATAAAGCCCAAAGAGAGCCCCTTGGTGCATGTAATTTCTCTGAACTTAAGGCCTTACTCACTAAGGATGGCCAGTTTCCCAGTCTTGTGTGGCAGGACTGTGCCTGATCTCATCTGGTCCTAGTGAACAAGGGTAGCCTGTATGAAAATTTATGTATGGGGCAATTCTACTTGTGGACTCTGAGTGTGCTGGCTGCAACAAGAACAGCTGTCCCATTTTGAAATGTCTTCTCTTTTTGTTTATCAGTGTCCCATTGTGGTAGGTAATCCAAGGAGTTAAATATTGCTTGGCTTTCAGGTCTACTCCTTGCCAGCGACTTTTCTATATAAGGTTAATACAGTTGTCTTGCATTTGTCAAACCAGAAAACAAATGTGGTAACAAATAAAGGTTTTTTACACTGTACAAGTATGTGACTGTTCTCTGTACTCGGTGTCCTTTGGGAAGACTCTTAGCTTTATGACTGCCTCAGCTGTCCTATGGAGTTTAAGTACCACTTGTCCCAGGGTTGGGGGACAGTTTTGGGATGAACTGTTAGTTTCTTACAGAGACAAATGGGGAGTTTGGCATGGACTGGGAGGGCCTGACTCCGCAGCAAAGCTGCTGTACTGAGGAAAGAGGCAAATGCTGGCAAATGCGTGACTGGTATTTTCTGGGCAAACCTGTGGACTTGGCAGGCATCTGGGACATTTGCTGCTGCTCCTTATGTTGAGTGCTGAGCAATTCTGTAGTTCCCCACAACCCTTGGGATGGATCAAGCTTCCCTAAGTTGTAGCTACAGAGTTCAAACAAGAATTTTCCTACATTAAAAAAAACGCTTTGATGAGCAGAGGTAGGGAACTTTGACATTGGTTAACTCTTAACAAAGCTGCTGTCCATTTTTATGGCAGTTAGAGGAAGAACAGTCTGTTGTCTCCAAGTCTTCTCCAGACAGTGGTAGTCTGTATCTGGCTGTATCAGAAAGGCAAATGTGAAAAAACAGGGGAAGAACTGTTTAAAAGACCAAAACAGGAATTTGAAAGGATTGGAAAAACAGGTGAGCCTGAAGTTGCAGAATAAAGCTGATGCACCATGCTGGCATAGGGGGATCTTGGTGGTGGACAGGAGGCTTTGCAGATCACACTTGTTTGCAGGTCCTGTGTTACTAGGGCTGTGTCCAGGATTGCTGCTGAGCAAGGACTGGAGTACCTCATCCTCAGACAGCCCCAGCAGGATTTTTAAGGGCTCCCCATTGTCTTTGCACATATTTGCATGAAGACCATCTCACAGGCAATGCCATTCAGCAGATGCTGATGACTATTTGAAACTCTTGGGCACTGTGGTCACTGGAAAGGATCATACATGCTGCTTGTGGCATTAGAGAATAGATAGCTTTGCCAGTGACAAAGGCAAGTACTTCCACTCTCACATAGTGGGAGTTTCTGTTCTGTGGCAGGAACAAGGTACCAGCATGTCCCAGGAAGTACATGGCTGGAGCTCTGAACGTGTGTGAGAAGTACATGGTTGTCCTGGTTTCAGCTGGAATAGAGTTAGTTTTCTTCCTCGTAGCTGGTACAGTGCTGTGTTTTGGATTTAGTATGAGAATAATGTTGATAACACACCGATGTTTTAGTTGTTGCTGAGCAGTGCTTACACTAGTCAAGGACTTTTCAGCTTCT
>NW_008796221.1:6991500-7006635 GCF_000699145.1 Aptenodytes forsteri | reverse complement strand
GTGTGGGGCTTGGTTGCCGACTGGGGTTAAACCATGACATGGTTTTACCTGTGGAGTTCGTACATCACCATGGAGATTTCTGAAGCCTGAGCTCGTGATGAGTTTATATCCCTTACCATAATGATCATGTATTTCCTCCAGTAGCATTGAAGGGGAAAATACATCACATTTGGACCCTTAATCGTTACCGTGTCTCTTGGCTTTGCACATCTTCAGTGGGGAATTACAATCAGTACAGCAATGGCCTTGCAAGCCTGACAGATCTGCTGACAATGTAAGAGTTCAGAAGCCCTTAAAATAAACCTAGTGCCTGTCGCTGCAGCACTGATGACTGCACTTTTCCATTTGCCTGGCCCTCCTTGGAGCCTTTAGCTCCCTCCTGCTTTTACTGAACCGTGCAAGAATTCACCTGTCATAGCATGGTAATGCAGCAAGATCAGTGTGAAGGCAGGAGGGCACCGACAAACTGAGCCCTTCTTGGTGGATAATGTGATTACCTGTGAAACAGACAGATGCTAAGAGAGCTGCGTGGAGCACGCTGAATTGTGGAGTATCTGGGGATCCTGAAAGTCTCCGCTCTTTGATGTTGTACTGAGACACAGAACACAAGGTCAGTAATGTAGACACAAGTGGGCAATTGTAACCTGCAGCTCTCCTCTGAGGTCCTTGGGAGGTTGTACCTACCAGCGCAGTGCAGGTCCAGGCAGTTCACCCCTGGTGTTTTATTGGACTCTTTAGTAATTCAGGTTTAGTAAGGGTGGTAGAAATTTTAGAGAATTAGGTAGATAATAGCTTTAGTTACCTATTGTGTCAGATTTCTGAAGGCAAAGTGACAGTTTACAGTCATGAGTCTTTACGTTTTGAGAATAATCATGAGGTGCATAGGGCCAAAATGGAGCCTAAAGAGCTTCAGCTGGGATAGGGGGCGATGTCGGCTTAACGTTCTCAGGGTGTTCAGTTAGACCCAACTCTTCCAGTTTCTGGTTGAATGCCTTAAACATTACTTTATATTAAATATTTAATACTTGCCTATATATTAAAGACGGGTAGCAGCCAAGTCTTTTCTTCCTTTGAAAGAAGGTGGCTCTGTCTTTTCAACTGGACTGAACATGGTACCTTTGGGGCATAGTAGGTAACCTTAGAGTGAGCTAACAAATTACACACCTATGGGGATGTAAGCATATGAGTCTGAATTATTGCCAGCATAGGCACTAGCTAATTCTGCTGAGGCGGCATGGTGGCGACTTTAGATGTGTGCAGTCTAGAGACCTCTAGATGCTGTTTTGGTTTCCCGGTGTAAAGTAAGATGCCTGTGAGATCACAAGAGGCTGTGCAGTTAAATAGGGTTTCCGTGGCTTATTCACTTGGATTTATTAAATTGCCTGTCTGTAGAGAATGGGTAGTAGGACTCCTGTACTTGACAAAGGGAGTTTTGAGGACAGACTTAATAACTGTTGAGTGTTTATGTAAAGCCTTCCTTATTAATGTCTTCTTAAATGTAAGAGTGTCCAAATACTTACTTGGTTTTTTTAGATGATTATAAAAATGTACTTGCAGAAAACATTGGTAGGGGGCCAACTCTGAGATCTTTGTGTAACGTGGCTGTAGTATCAGACCAGTAGTTTTATTGAGAAGAGAAGGAAAAAATGCTGGCCAAATTTGTACAAGATAATTACCATGAAAATAGCAAAAAATCTTGGGCCTAAATAGAGAGATAGTGATATTTTACAGAGCTAATGACTATTCTTTACACCTAATTTTTCTAATCAAAATCTAGACTCAGAAGGGGAAAAAAGGGGGAAAACCCATGCAAACCAAAAACTAACTTGTAGGTTAAAATTCCTACAATCTCATTGTGCTCAGTAATACAATAGTGTCGATCTACTGTTTTTCCCTGGATTTGTAAGTGCCCTTTGAAAAGTACCTAAATATGGTTCAGATAATTTACCGCAACAGTTCTGATAATTTACTGGGTAAATATTCTGTGTCTAGAAATTTCCACACAAGGTAGTTTAGCTGCAACCATGAGGAATTAGGGAGCAAGGGGTTTATACCTCTAGTTTGTCAGAAGTTTATGAACTGTACTAGAATCTTAATTAGACTCTATAAATCAGAATGCTTAAAAGTAAGAAAGATTTCCCCTTCTTTTAGATGCCTCAACTAAACACACCTTAGGTAGCCTCAAGGCACAGCATGAAATGGGAGCTGCCTCAGGTACTGAGTTATATTTACTTTTAAAACACATCCATAAAGAGCACTATAGAAGATCCTTCATTTGTGCTAAAAAGGAAAAGCTGTCCAAAGTTAAGGCTCTGTGGGAGGTCTTACCTAGGGTACACTCGGAGACGAAACTTCCATCTCACTGCTCAGTGACCGTGATGCTATCAGATGCTGAGTACCTTCAAGTTCCTTTGCTGTCAGTGGGAAAAGACTTCCACCTCACAAGATCAGGCCTTTGGTCTTTGGTATTTGCACACTCATGCTGTCACTATATGTGCAATGGGATGGATGCTTATGTTGGTGCCAAAAGACTGAGACTGCAGGTGTCCTGGAAATACTCGTGATAGAGGCTGAAGGAGCTTTTGCTTTGCTTACAGGGTAGGAAAAGCTTTAGACCATCTCTGGTATTTCCTTTTGAGATATCATACTAATAATTATGGCTGTTTCTTTCTGTGCTTCGCATTTTCTAGCTTGCGGCTGAATCACTGGTGCTAGTTATCTCTTGGAGACTGGAGACTCATCCCCCCATCTCTTCTTCTCTCAAAGAACAGAATTCATAGCCTCCAGTCATCCCAAGTGTTGTGACCCCCTGGCTCCCTTCAGTGCCCCCATGCCCCCAGAGCCTCATGTGCTGCAGAGCCTGCGGGTCTCAGCCTGCCCGCACTGCCCGCCCTGGCCAGCAGAGCCCTGCCGGCTTCTGCCCCAGCGGGCACAGGCTCTGCAGCTTGCCCAGGGGACAATGCCCAAAAAAAGGGACCAGAGGGGCTGGTCACTGTATTAAGTCAATGTTCTCTGCACTAATCTGCTGAAGATTTCTGTTCTAATGTATTATTTTCCTCTTCGAAAGGCTGATTAGTAAGTATGGCAATTCTTATTACCAGTTCAGTGACTTTAAACAAATACTAGGCAACTACTGAGACTTTTCTCAAGGGAGTGCGTACCTGAACACTGAAAAAGATAAATGGCCCATTTTTTCCCCTTTGGTATTTTCTTTGAGTATACCTGTGCATTTGTATAATCATAAAGCCAGCACTAAACGTATTTTTGTTAAATTTTGAGGTGGGGTTTTTTTAACCCATTACAAATTCTGTTACTGGAAACAAGAAGTACATCTGGACTGTAACTAGCATGATCATAGTTTTATTGGTTAAATGTGGACGTCTATATGCAATGTTTTCATGTGCTTTGAACTCGAACAAGAATGTTACTTGCATTAGTGCATGTATTTCATGGCCCTTCAGAATTAAATGGAGAAGACAGCCTTTCAGGAAGTCTTAATGCCTTTCCATATGGAGGCAGTGCCTTGTTGTGCACGTGATGTTTGATTTCTTTTCAGTTATGAAATTTCTTACCTTCTGGTATATGTTCCTTTATTTTTTTTTATAAAGGAGCAGAATTAAGCTTATTATGTAAAGGGCACAGTTCTTCAACTCATAGTTGTATGAAAATCCCTGAACAGATTTTTTTTTTTTTTTTTTTATAATCTGAGCAATGGAACTTGGTGTATCTATAATGCTGGAACTTTTCTTGTTCAGTGAGAGAAGTTGTAAATATAATTGTTTTGTAACAGGAGAAGAGATTGCTATATGAAATTGGAAAGATTTGCTGGAAGACCTATTTCTGTCCTTAGAATAATAGTATAGAACTATAGATTGGTATAGTATAAGAATTGCAGAATATGAAACAGAATAATAACATCAGAAATACTTTTTTGTGTGCTGGGTGTGCTGTGTGACCTTTTCTGGTCTAGAAATTAAATTAGAATTAATAAACATAAATGAAGTTGTCTGAACTGTATGGTTAAATTGAAAAACTCATCTCAGGTTTACTGAATCTTAATTTGATTGAGGTCGCCCTTTCCCTCTGTCAGGGGATTTGATTCCTTCAACCTTAAAGAACTGGCTGGGGTTCAGATGCTGGGACACAAAGTAAAATCCAGTGCACTAAAATCCTTAGAGGCTGAAAACCCACCAACCCAGACAGCGATCCAGCAAATTTACTTTCCAAGACTGCACAACCTAGTAAGCATCTCCTTTCCTAGCCTGAAAGCTTCCTGGATTCCTGTTATGAGGAGATAAGCACTTACCTCCTGCCTAGACTGTATTTGCAATTGGATTTAAAGAGGGAATCATTTATACCTCAGCTGGGTCCCTCGAGAATCTCCAGATAGTCAAGAATTTAAACGGCTGTTTCAGGCTGAATGCATGTCCATCTTTCTGTGCTCTCTAAACAGCACCCAAAACACTCAGCTCCTGTGACACGTAAGGGTGAGGGCTGTATCAAGGCTGATGCCACGATAGATCAGCATTTCTTCTAGTACATCCCTAAGTATAGCTCTTGATGGAGTGATGTTAACCATGAAGGGAATCCCTCACTCTCCATGCTGCTGTTCATGGAGGAGGTTTCACCAGATGTGAAATGAGGACAGACAGTGTTGCCAGAGTCAGGATGAACCTTCAGGTGTGGGTGTTGATTCTTTGGGTTTGAATTGCCCTGTTGGGAGAGGGGGCAATGTGGAGTGGAGCCATTTTTGCCCTTCTCCTGTTATTCAGCAGTATACTTTAGAATCTGTGCAAAATGAGAGCATGAACAAACCGGTGGACTCAATACTGTATTCCCTGTAGCTCTCAACCCGTGATGCACCACATCCTTTGCCCATAGGAGTCAACGTGTGATAAAGCTTCAGAAAGAGCTCTATGCCAAGCATCTTTTCCTTTTTGTTGTTGCTAGTATTGTTATTGATGATTAATCCCTGCATACAACATACCACAATCCTCTCATAATTCAGCTGAATTTTGTGTTTTCCTAGTATTTCATCTCCTGCAGTATGAATATTCAATTGTTGGCACGACTATAAGCATTGAACCAGTTCCTGAAGTGATGGAAACAGGCTACGGTACCTCAGCAATTCGATACCAGGAGTTGTGCTTCATCTGTAATGCCCGTATTAATTCGAAATATCCCATCTATAAATTAGCAACATAAAGCCTTTTAATTTATATTTAACATGAGAAGTGTTGTCAGATACATCTCTCCTACAAGAGATGGAGAAGAGCTTGCTTTCATCAGTCTGCTTCCAAATGTTCTTAGTAAAACTCAGTGACTCCAGCTTTGAGTCTGGTGGCACACGTATGTAATGTTAACAAAACCAGCAGCGATCCAGACCGTTACTGTTACTTTAGTAAAAAATTAGAAAGGTTTGATCCAGCTGAGCAATGTTCCCAAGGTGCTGAGCACCCTTAGCTTCCAGGAACTTTAATGAAATTGAAAGCACTGAATTAACTAGATTGACCTGGCATGAATTAATCAAGACAACCCATAAGCCGTTTAGCAGAGTAAAACTGAGCAGTATTTGAGTGGTCAGGTATCACTGTATAAGATAGTGCTCTAACTCTCAACAGGGAAGTTATGTATCTGGGGTAGTACATGATGAGTTCTTGCTTGATGGATGAGTAACCTGCAGGATGATGAAATAAGTGGTGAAAAAGGCTTTAATTTGAGTTGCTTTTAGAAAACTTATATTTTTTTGATGAGCAACATGCATTATTTAGTTAATTGCTACTTTAGTCCTTTTTATGGATACTAATTATGGTAGTTTGAAAAGTGTGTTGGAAAGAAATGTATATCCTGTTCATCTTTGCCATGTGCAGTCTAGCCCAGGAAGATGGGGACAAATACAACTTTTTAGGTCAGAAGTTACTGTGAGAATTCTGCAGCTGTTGAAAAAAGTTTCTTTCTTTCTGAGAAAACGATGATCTGTACTCACCGAGTCAATGAGAGCTGACTCATGATTATGTAGCAAATAGCTGCTGCACTTTAAGGTACAATCAGCCCTATGATAGCAATGTCAGATGAATTACATATGCCCACACCTTCAGTCACGCCAGTAAAAAACTGCCTTTGTAGCTCAAACCCACTTTTATCAATGTGCTGCAGACACTTGGAGAGAAACTGTGTTATAGTGGGGTTGAATCAGTCCAGACAGGGTAGGAAGAGGGCTAGGACATCTTCTGCAATAGATCTTGGGCTTTGGAACTCCATCCCAGAAGATGTCACAAAGCCTATCTGAATTTAGGAACAGGATACACATTTTTAACAGGACTATACCCCTGTATGTGTTTGACAGTACATATGCATGGTAATGTACAGCCCAAAGGAATAAGAAAATGTTTTTTTTCTCTTGTGGTGGTCATATTGCTTTATAATTTTGTTCGTCGTTTATGTACCTGCTTCATCACTGAAAATGCAGGTTAGCATTTGGATGATAAAAGCTCTTCACTTAGGCGTAAACACAGACATATGCAGAAGCCTGTGCAGGCTCTGTGTGTCAGAGTATCTCAGACTCCTGCCTGCTCCCCCCATATTTCTGCAACTTGTGTGTGTTATTGGGTTTAGGCAGCAGCTCTTGAAGCAGTATCCGTGGCTCTGGGTCTACCCGGGACTTCCTTCCAGCTGACCAACCTGCCAGCTAGCTACGGAGCATGTGGCCAGAGCATAAAACCCCTAATGGTCCCAAGACACCCAGGAGTTAACAGGCAGGAGCCACATTTTGTGACTGCTTGTTTGCAGCTGCATAGGCATAGTCAGGGAGTTTAAGAGGAAACGCTCAGGTTTTGGATTGGTTCCCTGAATTTTCCATTAGTTCCTAAGGAGTTAGAACTGTACCTGCAACAGGCGAAGCAATTTGTCTCTTCAGAAGCTTTGCTGAGCCACATAGCGGAATAATCTCTGACATATTTTTGTTGAGCTGTGTTTTTTTAAGAGATTATAAATTCTTATTAAAACAAGAATCATGTAAAAATGGAGATTACACTGGAGATAGTATGTCCAAAATTCCGCACGCTTGACAATGATAAATTATACCATTTAACATATCAAAAACTCAGTGAAGCAGTATTTTAAGAGGATGCCTAGAACTAGTAAGTTCTAGAAATTAATGAAAGCACATAGAAACTGGAGTGTAAAACTCAATAAAAACAGGAATGTATTTTTAAAGAAAAACAAGAGGATATAGGGTTGTTTATGTATTTAGTTCATGCTTTCCCCCATGAGACAAGTATTTCTGTGGGTGAACAGGAAATTTATCTGATTATGGTCACTTCCATAATTCATTTCAATTTATTCATCATAAAATATGTCAAGAGGAGATGCACTGCACCCATTACCTCTAATGTTGGCAGGACTAGAAAGGAGACTGCATTTCACATACTGAAGAATGCCACTTCTGAGACTAATATCAAGCCTAATGCCTTTTCTCATACTAGAAAAGAGAGCAGAAACTACTGGTAGTGTTTCCCCACATACTTTCAGGTTTTGTTGTTAGAGATCCTCTGGTAGAAGTCATGCTAGCTATAAAAAAATGATGGCATGGACTTAGCTCTTTGCATCACAAGCAGCAGAAGTTCCTGACATTTCTTGTCATCTGCACCAGACATGCCTTCACCAGGTATTAAAAATTAACTTAATCCTGCAGCTGAGTCTCCTGGGAGTTTGTATGCCTTTGGGAGTTCTGCAGTGGCAAAGGAAGAAGAAAAAATCAGGGAAAAACAACAACAAAAAGCAACCAGCCTTGACTGAGCAATCAGTTTCCCTTCCTCTAAGACAAGGGGAAACTTTTCAGTTTGCTTTATTACCAGGACTGGAAGCAAAGTCCTTGCAATAGCAGCTCACAGTTCAGCCTGCTGCTCTGAAGACTGTGCTTTATCTTCATCAAAATTCTCTCAGGGAACATGAAGCTCCAGAAGTCTGTCGTGCCCTCAAGACTCTGCAGGTTGGGGCTCCTTACCTTTTACACCTTTCCCCAGAACACCTCAGACTGGCAGGGACTCTTTACTAGATTTTCTGGTGTCTGGTCAGTATGATGATGATGAATCTGGCTTCTTGCCTCTGAAGCTTTGTCTACAAAACAGAGTTTAGCCACCACCACTACACCATTGTCAGTTCACAATGTGTCTTATAATACAAATCCATTATTATTAACCCCATAGCTACAAAAATTCCAGAAATAGTTTCATGACTTTTCTTCTGACCAGGGATAGCCATTCTGTCATCCACTGTTGCCACAGCAGTCGCTGCAGTAGTCACGGTGTCACTGCAGCAGCAGTGCGGAAAAAAGGTACCACAAGACACAAAGATGCTGTGGATCTGCCCAGTGCAGTCATCTGTCATTGATGGCTTATCTCCAGAGCAGCACGTGTGGTGCCTGAACAGTGTCTTATCACATTCCCACCATCATTTGCAGAACTCAGCTGTGGTGTTACGTGTCTAGCCTCAGCTCCAATTCATCGTTCATCAGCCCTTCTTCCTAGGCTCAACAGAGTCACACAGAGATAGAAGGGAAAATTTTACCAGAAAAGGTAGGGTTTAGTTGGGTTTTTCTTTCCTCTAGGGAAATTCATCTGGAAAATTCAACAAGGAGACAGCAGAACCTGCAGTGAACACACATACACAAAATACACTCCATGTCTATTAGCAATATCTAATCATGTTTCAGCCTTGAGTCTTCAGAGTATGAAGTGTACATAGGCAAGTATTAATTGTCAGACATCCCTATGGAAGTTTTCTGCTTGTATGTAAATAAAGCACCTCAGTTTTATACAGTTAGTCTAAGACCTGTTAATTTCAAATTAATAGCATTATTTTCATATAAGCTTATATATGTACATCTGTCTTCCCCACCTGTAGCATAGTTTCTCTCCTATCTTAATTTTACTGTTAGTTATTGATTGAATCTCATCCACAGTTTAGAATAGAAGAACAGAATAGTTCAGCAGGCGGGTTGTAAGCCAGATCTGGACTTAGGATGGTATCAGAAATACCATAACCTTTTCTTTTGTAGCCTCAGTTCATTCTCAGATCCTAAGTTCCTTGTCCTTCTTGCCTAACTTTATCTAACAGTTACTGAGTGAGGGAGACTGGTGACCCATTGCTCACTCCATTAGTCACTGGCCATAGAAAATAACTTACAGAGGTTGAACCCACTCAATATGTGGAAATTTTTCTTCTCTTTTTATCACCTTCCTTGTTCTTCTAAATACTCATTTGATAGGAGAGTTCAGGTTTTTCTGAATGAGGGCAGGAAAAAACAAGAACAGTCTTTAAAAGAGTGAGAGAACTTACAAAGCCTGGTGTACCATGCAGTTTGCTCTTCTATTTCAATTATTGCATGTTTAATAAAGTGGAAGTTTTAATTAAAACTTTTTTTTTTTTTTTTATTTCAGGTGTCCTTAATGGTTTTCTCCCATGTATTTTCATTGTTGTCAGAGAAAGTAGTTGGGCAGCGTTTCAAACTTGGCATTAATGATTTATGTTTTCTAGGCTTTGTGAACAAACCTTTCAGAAATACAGTGTCTCAAAGACATTCTCCCTCCTTTGAATTTGATTATAATTAACTGGTAGGCTGAAAGGTATTTGAAGAAGCTTGATGGATAGTTGGACAAGCAACATGGTTGCTTAGGCTTCATTTCATTAGTCAGGTATAGGACAAAGTGAAGAGTTCATTCCTGAAACACTCAGTAGAATCTACTCTAAATTTGGAAAACATGCGTTTTCAATTTTTGATGAAAATTTTGAGCAGTATGAAGTTTCTTGGTCATCCTTGCTCCTTGGACACAAGCACAGCAGGAAATGGAAGCTGATGGAGCTGGTTTTACAATGGATGGGAATAAGCCAGTTCCACTAATTTACCCCACCACTCTGTGGAACTTGATAATAGTGAAAGACTCAGGTCCATGGGCTTGTGGTTCTTTTGCTTTTGAGACTTTATGGAAAGGAAAGGGAACTTCCATTTATCTTTACTGTTTTGTCAAAAACCCCAGAGCAGGAAAGAACAGGAAGAAGTTATCCTACTAACACAGTCAGTATGTTGGAAGCCTGCAACTTTCTATGCTCTGCATCTCCCAAATCCAGGGGCTTGCACAGGGTTTCCAAGGGAAGCGTTGAAGGAGCCCTCCAAGGTGCATGGGGACTCTAGTACAAGAGGAAGAGTGAAAGTTTTGTCAATGCCCACTTTAGTTCAATATTGCATATTGGCATCAGCTGAAGTCTAACAAATGCAAAAAAATGTGATACTTTTATCATTACTGAACTCAATTTGGCTGTCATACTGTATTAATCTAGATAAAAGGAAGTACTCTGAGAACGTCCATCGTTATAAGAATGATGATTGCATTAATATAATACATTTCAGCTCAAAGCACTTCACAAGCCACAGAGCTTTACAAGCATAGAAATACAGGCCTCACTAGGATAAAGAAAATTTAATGGTCATATTACAATGCAGTGCACAGCAGTGGGAAGAATACACAATGCACAGAAATTTCTTACAATCCAAAAAATCATATAGATAGGAGGTGTGCTTTATGGTCTTTTTGCCATATAATATCCTGCTTTCAATTTGCTCCCATGTAAAAAAATCAAATTCCAGAAACGCCTCTTCCAGATTTGCCCTCATTCATGGCAAAATTTATCTCCTCGTTGACTTCTTGTTTAATTTAGCTTTAACAGTGTTTTTCTTCAGCAATCTAGAATTTACTATTCTTGTTTTTATGTTATATGAGATTCTCAGTTGCTAAACTGGTGGTATGAGTTTACATTAAGGGAAATCTGGTCCTGTGTACTTAAGGTATATAAAATCCTTGTAATAGTTATTTTTGGCACTTTGATCTCTCAGATTCAAAGCCCCATGAAAAGTCTGACTGCAGTTCTGACACTTTCCTACTGTAACACTGAAAAACCACGAGAGTGTTCTGAACTTGAGGAGTTTTCACTGTTCATACTTTGCTACTCATGCTTGATGTACGTAAGAAATGTAGTGGTAAACTCCTGCCTTGATTTTGGGGGATTTGTGCAGAGAAATACAAATTTACTCTTAGATTTTACTGGGAAAGACTATTTGGAACACATAGAAAATAGAGCACCTGGTACAGAACATAATTGCAAACAGCCATAGATGACATCATTCTTTTTTATTTTTGATGCTTACCTTACATTATTGGATTTAACCTGACCTGATGTAGTATCTTGTTACATACATGATATGACATATAAAATTAAAACCAGTTCCATTTTGCATTGTGAACAACTGATAATAGTTTATTTGGAAAATGAAATTTGAAAGCAAAGTAGCATGGCCTGTTTGTGAAAAAGATAGAAATTATTTATGTTTAAAACCCTTTAAATTCTGTTTGCTTTCATCTTTTATTTTATGAAGCTCAAGAATGAAAACAATTTGCAGTACTAAAAAGGATTTTTAAAGGCTGCTTCAATATGTACATCATTTTCTAATTTGACAATAGATATTTGATTTGTAATCTAGAAGACCTTCATTGACTTGAAGGGATTTTGGATTGGACACCTTATGAAATTGTTGCCATTAGAAATTTTACACATCATTTAAATCTATGTGAAGAAATACAGCATCATCAGAATGTAGCAATGGAATCTGGCCAACTAGATTGTGTCTGTCTCATCTTGTACTCTATGGCTCAACCTTTTAAGCTTGGCGACCTCTATTCAAAGTAAAGAATGTCCACACTCCTCTTGTTTTAGTATTAAAGTAAGAACAAAAAAGGCAGAAATACTAACAGTGATAAACCTGTATAATTTATTAGTGTGCCTGCATTTTGAAAAGCTAATGTGTGATATTCAGCCTTGAAAGATAGAAGCTTTTTGGAATAAGCTTTTCTATTCTTCATATTGGATTTAAATATCTAGCACCTTGCAGTCTCTCTTAATTACCTTTGTGAATCCATAGGGACTCCAGAAAACCTCCAAAGTTCATGAATTGCAACTGTCCAATATTTGTAAAAACAACACACCACATAGATGGAAAGAATTAAATGTTCAGATGGCTAAGTTACATCTTTGCAACAGAGTCTGCATAAAGGGATGCAGAAACTGCCAGAGATGTAGGCCGGTATCCAAAAAGAAGTCAATAAATTGTTCCCAGAACTGCATCTTAATAAGGATACCTCGGTGGAAAGCAGAACTTTCTGTTTTATGAGCACATTGTGAAAAAATCATCCTTTTTTACTGAAACTCAAAAACCTGTAACCCAAGAATTTACCCAATAACTAGGAGAAATTGTGAAACACTAGCTTTTACACAAATCCAGCCCAAGACTTGTTAAGATTGACTGGATTCTGAAAGCAGAACATGGACTTCAGCTTCGGTTTGATCCTCCCAGAGTGATCACCACCTTGTGTGACTGAGTAGTATAATGTACAGGCAATAAACCGATGAAGAATAATGACGTGTAAAAGATGACTAATTAGTTGGGACAATGCAATGTCAGCTGATACCACCAGAAAACATACTGTTTAGAATTTAAATAAAATAATGAAGTCTTAGTACAATATAGGCTCAGTTGGCTTTGTGTGATTAAATATCAGTGGAGAGACAAGAAAGATGAGAAAGAGTGGAAATGGTGATGGAGCAAGGGAGAGGAAGGAGAGGTTCTTGTCAGTAGGTTTTCTTCAAATTGTTCCTATGTGACTGGATTGCTCTTGCCTCTGCAGATGGGAAGATTATTCAAGATCCAGAGGTGTTTCACCACGTATCATGCACCACACCTGCTTGTGCCACATGGTCAGCGTTGGGCTTCAGTTTATTTCCATACTCATGCCATTTAAAATATAGGAGCTGTGACTCCAAGACTGCAAAAGGATTTGCACACATAACTATTTGCAAGCTTTTGATGGGGTTTTTGGGAAGTTTTAGACAAGAAAAAAATTATCTTCAAGTCCATGTTTCCATCTTCTTTCACTTTCTGTGACCTTGATGGGGTCCCTCTAAGTGGTGTGGGAAAGGAGCACAGAACCACAGGGACAACTGCCTTTTGTCTGTGAAGTGACATTGTACGTGGAGAATCCTTTAAATACAGATGGAAATTGTTCCTCCTCCCTTCTAAGCATGCTTACATCAGCTGTATAGATTGTAAAATGTGCAGATCATTGATAAGCACACTAGTAAATTTCCAGCACCAGATTTGAACTTTTATTCAACAATGGATAATCAGAACAGATAAATGTTTCCTTACCTCACTACAGCCCAAGACAAAGATAGCTAGCATTACACAAAATAAAGACAAAGAGAAGGAACTTTACCATTTTATATTGCTGCTCAAATTACTAAGAGGAAAAAACTCTTTAAAAAAAAGTTATTTTTTCTAGTTTAGGGTCAATAAATATGACCAAAAGAGCCACTTTTCAAGTGATAAATCTCTAGAGCTTAGCATAAAACCTTGAAAAAGGCAATTTATACTGTTGGCTTCAACCATAATTTTCTTTCTTTATGTGCAAATCAGTCTAAGAAGTTTAATACATAATTCATGTATGTGAGTAAATTTATTTATTTCGATGGCACGGAACGATACTGTCTAAATAGAAAAGGATGTAAAAGCACGGCTACTCTGTAGCATTGTAAGATAGGATTCATTATCTTCAGATGTATTCTGTATGTTGTCAATGGATGATTTAATATAATGGAGCCCCATTGCCAGTGTTCTTTATGCCACAGAAGCTTTAAAAGGCATTATCTGGCTAAAAGACAGAGATGGCCTTATTTAGATCTCAACTTATTATCTAACCTCTGAAAGTGAAGGGAGAAAAAGCCCACAGCCTTTAAAGGTTTTTTATGTTAAAGGAAGATATTTAAAACCATTAATTTAAAGCTGAGAGATCTTCCATTGGTCATGGGATGTTGAGATGATATATAAAGGGAACAACTTTGTAATTTAAATTCCTACCAACTGTTATTATTTTGCCAGCACAATTTTCAGCCTACTTCATATAAATTCCTGTCTTCCTTAGTTCAGAGTAGACTAATATGTGCATCAGAAATACCAGCAAGTCAAAAACAGATAGAAAAAGGTGATGTTATATATCCTAAACAAAACCACTTTTTTAAAAAAGAAGTCCAAGTAGCTGTTCAGTGGATGTCACAGTAACACCAAAGGATCAGTGATTCAATCTTTATCCATTTCTAGGGCTGCAACCCCAGTACTCATCCTGCAGACCTTGAGAGCTCAGACCTCCCAGCACAGACTGGGCAACGTGGTGGAGAGGGTCTGAATGGACGTTGTACAAAAACATCTTGTGTTTGGTAGACAGGAAATCCTGTTTCTCAAAGTGTTGCCAACTTCTCATTACCAAAGTGATATACTGATAGGCTTATCCACATTAGGTAGAACTCAACTGCTTAAGTTGTTTCATAAAAACAACCATACTGGTGGTTCAAGTCAGTTGACATTAGGCAGGAAACTCTTTGGATACCAGGTGAGGAAAAGGACTGCAGGGGCATTTTGTTTACTGAAGCCTAGAAGAGGTGCAATTTTTTTAAAGATTCCCATGGAAGAATTATACAAGCAAGCAAATGGTCAGGTCATCTTCTAAGACTTGGCATGATTGCATGAATTTTAATGCTCCCCTAAAACTGTTGCTAACCTTTCAGGTTTGTTTCCTTGTCCTGTATGAAACATCTTGTATGAGGTACATTTGTTGCTACGTGACAGATGATAAGAACAAGGGCTGTTCATTTTTAGGGTTATGATTTTTGTTATGGTCTCATACTTTTGAGGTATCTCATGCAGAAATTGGCTAAAGTGGTGTTATTTGAGGTTTTTTATTGAAGAAGTTGTTTGCCCACAGAGGATGAGGTATCGTGAAACAGGTCTATTTCTTGCTCTGTGCCAATTCATTCAGAAGCTGATGTCTGAGCTGAAAATACAGAAGTCGACATTATTTAAGGCTGTGTTGTGTTTAACCCGGCAGGCAGCTGAACACCACACAGCCGATTGCTCACTCCCCCCGCCAAGTGGGATGGGGGAGAGGATCTGGAAAAAAAAAAGTAAAATTCATGGGTTGCGATAAAGACAGTTTAATAGGACAGAAAAGGAAGGGAAAATAATAATAATAA
>NW_008796221.1:6980599-6991325 GCF_000699145.1 Aptenodytes forsteri | reverse complement strand
CCTCCAGCCTGCTCAGTCGGTAGAGCACGGGAAGCTGAAAAGTCCTTGACTAGTGTAAGCACTGCTCAGCAACAACTAAAACATCGGTGTGTTATCAACATTGTTCTCACCCTAAATCCAAACCACAGCACTGTACCAGCTACTAGGAAGGAAATTAACTCTATCCCTGTTGAAACCAGGACAGGCTGTTTTGATCTCCGTGACATTGTTGACTGTAACTTCTTATCCCCGTAGTATTGTCATTGAGGGTATGGGAATGACCTGCTGGAGAATTTCCAAGTAGAGTTGTACTTGTGATTCATTATTCATTAAAGGAGACAATCTATACAGTGTTTTTAGGGTAGTCTAGTCTGTTGTGCTGCTTTACTCCTCATCCCTTGTTCTTTTTTCTGCTGATTAGAAACTGAGTTTTCTGGGATAGAAGGGCAGCTTGTCTAAAACAAAAGGCAAGAATATGACTTAAAAAACCGGAAGACCTTGTTTTTGAATGAGAAGTTAGTGTTAGTAGAATGAGCTTAAGTGACAGAACACAAGCCAAGAACCGTGTCCCCAGCACGCAGATGCTCATTTACTGCCATTCGCTCCACCTGACCACCGAGGCAATAGCCAGACGTGGTCCTGGGGTGGCATTTCTCATTGCCCTTGGATGAAGGGCAGAGCCCCAAAAGGTCATGCTGGCTTCCCCAGGGGAAGAAACCCAGGTGACTGAATTGGCAAGGACAGAGGACATGCGTTTTGGACAAATCTCCTGATAAAATAAGCTGATTTATGGTGATGGTTATTAGTGTGATGTGAAAAGAAAGAATAGTGAAAAAATATTAATAAACAAATTATTAAAGGCAGCTGAAATGATAAAGTGAAAGAGATGAAGATATCTTTTCTACAATTACTGATGTGATTCTGATGTCTCTCTTTTGTACTTGGAATATCCCCATAATAGGCATTTTAGAAAACAGCTAAAGAAGGACATTCCTTCTCTCATACTAAGCATCTCTCAGACAAAGAAATGTAATGAGTGATGGGAGTCAGCACTTTATTCACTGTCCAAAATTTAAGAAAGCAAGATACTCAGTTTATTTTTAATTAATCATATACCCCAGTTGAGAGTGATAAATGCATCATTTTCATAGAAATATTTAAGGCTTGTGCTCTATAAGTAGTGAATGATGCTGCTGAATGTTGAATTTTGAATAATATAGATGTCCTTTTCTGAAGTATAGGGCATCTGTGACTTTTAGCAAAGGCCCTTGTTTTTCCCTTGCAAAGACTGTAGTTCAACGAGTTACTTATGTATCTGCATAGTTTTAGGTGTGTGGATACTCTTATTGATTTTAGCTTAAACTTTTAAAGCTTTAAAGCTTTAAAGCTTTAATTTGTTTAATTACATTACTGAATTAAGGCCAGAGTTGTTAAAAAAATGTATTGAGTTCTCAGGGATGCTATAACATTCAATTAAAATTTGTAAATCACTTATTACGGCATCAGTCAGTACCCATTGTTAATTTGTACTTTACTGACAAGCACAGGATAAAAGCCTCTGTACCAGAAGTGGAACATGCTTTGCTTTGCAATGATTCTGCTACGTACCAGCCAAGGAGGAAATGAAGATTTGGGGCATTTTTCTGTGGCAACATTCTCCACCGTCACTAGGACACAGGGCTATCCTACAACCACAGTATTGAGGGAGGGAGATACAGGCTATAAAATGAGGGAGAAAGCATTCACAGACTGATAGGGGAGGAAAAGACAGTTGTAGAAGTGCGACATGACATGAATTTTTTGGGCTTCTTAAGGCAAAAAGCTCTCGACATTGTTTTACCTGTAATCGTAAATAAACCATGTATGGGAAGGAAGTAACTCTAGGGTCAGGTCTATAACTAGTCAGAGCTTATTTAAGTCAGGGGAATTACAACAGAGCTTTGGCACATAGCGTTTTAGTTATTCAGAAATGTCTCCTCTGATGGAAAGCAAAAAAAAAAACCCCAAAAATTGAAAGTTATTGTGCCCTTTGAGGGTCAGTATAAGTCTGTCGGTATTTAAAATGGATTTCAGTATTGGTAATGTGACTGCAGTTGGTTCCGCACCAGATTCCTGGTTCAGTGAACAAACCTTAAGAGTCTGTGTCACTTTGAAGATAAAATAGTCTCTCTCAGGACATACTGTCAAAAGTCTGATGAGATGAAATGCTGAAGCTTTGACTGGTTCTTTAGTTGTGCTTTGACTTCAGAGTCCTTTGGGTTATTCTTTATTAATCTAAAGAAATCACACCTTCTGGCTATTTCACACTGTTTGAATTGCTAAACAAGCCTGGCTGCTAGATTTCTAATTCCAAAGGAGTCCTCTGGCTCATATGAATGACCTCGGGCAGTATTGCTAATACCTGAAAATGTTCTCTGGATTTAGTTACTAGAGGTGTAGTCAGTATTACGCAGGCTTATTATGGGAATTTCTTTGGATGCAGAAAAGTCACAATAGCAATGCTTGACTTTCTGGGGCTCGATCCTCAGTTCCAGGCTTGATCCTCGGTTCTGGGCTGAATCTTCAGTTCTCTGTGCTCTTGATCCTATACTAGCCAGGTACTGAAATTGATGACTGTTTCAAATTAGCTCTAGTTGCTAGGTTTCCTGGTGTTGAAGTGTCATTATATAGTCTCCACATGGAGACTATGAAGGCTCCACCTTCCCACATGGAAGCTCTAAAACCCTACCTACAGGTATGCTGCATTGAAAAAACCTTCTTACAGATAACAAGAGAGCAGGTGACTTTTTTATTAGTTTCTTACTCTATGCCTAGCACAAAGAGGCCTTGATCTCAGTTGCTATCCCAAAATACCAATCAAATAATAATAACAGTAATTGCTAATGATTTATGGGGTCTGGAGAATCATCATGGGATTATTAGGGGAGTTTTGTATTTACTTTATATCACTGTGTCGACTAAAAGCTGCCAGAGCCAAGCACGAAGACTTAGTCCTCTTCCTACTGAGAATTGGTTGGGCTCTTTCATTTGTATTATTTCACTGATGTGCTTATCGAATGTTGAAGTTACTTAATGCTTTAGGAGGCAATGTATTTGGTCCAGATCTATTCATCCCAGAAAGCAGAGATTTCAATTTCCTTCTTTTTATGCTACTCAGTGCAGAGTAAAAGCAGACTGGGGAAGAATTCAAGGGACTGACAGTACATATTCTCTTGAGATTAATTGTTGTCTCAGGCTGGAGACATTTGGCTCAGATTCCTTTATTTTTAAAGTCCTTCTCTGTTTTTTTGTTTTAACATTTAAATTATACCGAGTAATTCTGCTCTGATAATAGCTTCTCTGAAAATAGATGTTATTTCTTCCCACTTTATTAGCAGTGATTCCTGATGTAAAACATTGTGGAGGATGAGAGATTTGTAACATAGTAGTTATTCATTAGCTGTTCCAGTAGAGGAGCTTGGCAGAAAACCGTTCCAATCTACTGATTAATTTATGTTTTGAGCAAAATGAGTTTAATACTTTTGATAAATCTCAGTTGATCTGAATATTTTTTATCCTTTTGTAAAGGATTTCTTAGGAACATCTTCCTTAAAGGCAATATTTGCAAGATCTGGAAAGAGCTTTCCATTCCCTCCATCCTTGCTCTGTAGCTTTGTTTCCTTAAAGCCACTGTCCCAGCCTTAGATTCTCCTGGTCCTTGACTTCGCGCCGGTGGACTCTCATCCACTGGCTTGTCCTTTTGCTTTCTCATATTTGCAAAATCTCACAGCTCAAACTCTTCTTGTTTCACTAACGCCTCTTACTCAGTTGTCCTGCTGGTCCTAACGGCTCAAGTCCTCCTGATGAAGCCTGCTAAGAAGGACTTCAGGTTAGTCAGCAGGATGCAAAGAAATGGTGCAGCTTTTCAAGCTCTTAGAAATCTGGAGCAAATCACTCAAGTCAAACTGCAAACCAAAATGTAGTCACAGTGTAGAGCCTAATTTGTCCCACACAAGTAAATCCCAAATTAGTATGGGTGTTTGTGGCAATGCAGACCTTGATGTGTGGAGCCATCATGACACACAGTATTTCAGAGGGGTTTGGTAGTCTGCCCTGAATCACACAGTCCCACAGCTGTTACTGCTACCTAAGTTGACTTAAAGTTTATATGTGTACATCTTTGTCAGCAAGATAGTAGTATAGAAGTATTATGAGGCTGGCAACAATTTTCCATAAGGACCATCAGAAAATTGTGGGGAAATGCTGTTTAAGGGAAAGCTCTGTTTTCTGTGACAAAAAGTCAGTATTTTTCTTTGAAAAATATGAAAATGAAACCTTGTATTCTGGGAAAAGATTTGCAGGGCAAAAAATTTCTAATAAACTTTCTGAGTTTTATTAAAATATTTATTTGCTTCTCTTGCTTCTATTTCCACTCATTTCTTTCACATCTCTCCTCATGCCAGCTGTGCCACTTATGACCCTCACCGTTCCCTTATCATATTGTTTCTTTCAGTCTGTTTGTTAGCTCCTCGGACTGTACCAAACACTTCCTATCTCACTCTGGTTTTACATGTTATCTCCTGCCACAAAATGAACTCCCCTATTCATGAAAGATTTACACCATCTCCTATTTCCTCAGTTGTTTCTTAATAATCACTTTTTGCTCAAGATCTTCAGACTTACACCTTTGGCAATAAACACTATTTATTCCTTCATTTATTAGATTCTTATTGTCCCTCAGGTAATCCTGCTCTTTACCTTTCCTTTGCATTGTAAATTCCGCGAATTTATAGTGCATCTGTTGCTCTGACTCAGTGCCTGGCTTTCTGTTAATGATATTTGAGCTGATTTGTTTAAATCTATGGCAGTGAACAACTGTATGACCTTCAGACATGCTTTGACATTGTGGAGTAAACTTTCTGGTTGATCAACAGTTTTCACTGGAATCATCAGAAAATTGTATTATTTGTTGTGTAAGGGAGGAATATGCTTGTGGTATTAAACTACAAATTTTGGACATGAGTCTCGATCAAAAAAAAGTTAATTCCACTTTAATGTCACATTTGTGACCATTTCCCTGCTAAATCAAAGGCTGTTGGTATTCTTCTGGAGAGGAAATATTGCGTATGTAGACTCATTTTTTTATGAGTATGAAAGGCCACAAATATTTCCAGAATGCTAATGACATTTAACACTGTTTAGTTATACTGTTGCATCATACACTGTGCTGTATTTTTTGTCTTCTTCCATTCTTCACTTTTTCTTTCTTCAAAGCAATAGAAAATAAAATTAATACATTTTAAAGCTTGGATGTTTGTCTTGTCAGAGTTGAACCAGAGCGTGGACAGAAGGGAACAATCCCCTGACTGAATGATATTCTGTAACCGAGGTGTTGGGAGTAATTTTTTTAAATCATGCTAAAACAAACACACCACCCCCCTCTAAATTCTTTTACAGTAAGACTATTTCATGAAGCATAGAGCATAAGCTGCAGAGGCAAAAAAGGAGTCATGTCTGTCTGTGGCTTATTTCATTTGTTTGATGGCACTTTGGTACCTTACATGCATGGTTTTGAGAGTTCCATTTCTTTTCCACTATGGAAGACTTACTTTAAGTCCACAAAGATGGCTTATATATTAAAATCACATATTTTCATTTACTAATACCAGTATTTTCTACCTTCTATTACATGCTCCTGATTTTTCAGAAGTTGGTATGAAATGAAAAAAATATTTCACCAGATCTCAGAAATGGTTATGATAAATCCTAAAATAATATTTTGGCCAAATACTCTATTGCCATTATTGTAGTGGAATTATACCACAAGCAGAGAACTTATCCTGTTATTACGCCTGCCATTTTGGATATCGCAGAAATGACCAGTAAGCGAAATAGAGACATCTAACTTTAACCAGTGGTAGTTTATTAATGTAGACTGGCTCTGTGCAACTTACTGGCACGACCAATGACTTTCAAAATTTTGGGGCTTGCAGACTGTTGCCAGCCTTCTTAATTTCTCCCTCTGTACTCTTAGCATTACACAGGAAATACAGTTGCATGGCTCAGCCGCAATCCAGTTATCACGGAATTGGGGCTGTTGGTGGTTGGGAGAACACGGTTTAGAAATCAGAGGGCAGAATACTCAGTCTTAGGACCCTGCTGCTATTGTTGTGCTAATGAAAGCATTTTTTACCTCAGGAAACAGTTTAGATCCAGAAATCCTGCATTCATTTTATGGAAAACAACCTGTGGAACAAGACCTTAAACGTAACAGAACGTATTTAACATTAATGCTTTGTAAATCTAGTCTTCTAGACCTGCCTGTCCACAAAGTCTTTTTTGAATCATTCTTCACCATTCCTAGCTGTCACTTAGATTATATTTTTGTTTTCCAGTGCTGAAATGAATGGGGGTAATGATGTCCCTCACAAAGGCATTGGGAGTATTAATTAGTTAGCACAGCTCTTGAGCAGCTATTGCAGCTCTTAATGGTTCCTTTGTAAATAGTAAATAAGATTGTCCTCAGTGACTTATTTAAGGATATTCTGATACACTTCATCCGGATGATTTTCTTAACTATAAGAACTTAATAAATTGGCAGCCATTTAGATACCTTAGGTAAAATCCTGCCTTCAGCTGAGTCAGTTGGAGTTCATCCCTAAACAACGCTGATGCCAGGATCTCATCAGTTCCCCTGCGAGCCAGGTGCAAAGCTAATATCTGTCTGTACCAATATATTGAAGAGAACTGCAGCGAGACTGCAGTGGTGTTGATAACTCTGTGCTGGGTAAGGGAAAAATATTGGGTAATAAGAAGGCATCTGAAAAATACTTGAAAGACTCAAGGAGCGCAGAAAGGTATAGGTGAGGAAATCCTCCTCCGTTGACATCTAGTGGAGACGTACCCAGCATGAATAAAGATTTGCATTCATTTTGGCAGACGCAGTGTGCCATCTGACAGTGCTCTTTTGACTCACAGGCAGCTGAAATAGAAATACATGGCAGTTTTAATTGCTCAACACTGCAAGTGATAATTCAAATATTGAGGCCTGTTATAACAGTTTTTAAGGACGTGCTACTCTATGAGTGCTTTGGGTTTTAGCTGTGTGCGCTGTAGTAGACTAATTCTCTCTCAAGGAAAAAAAAAGATCATCAGACTTCTGATGCTTTTAATATTGGCAACTCTCCAACAACTGTAATTGTGATGTTCATTTATGCAACGCCACAACCGTGATTTGAGGTTTTAATAATTTTAAAGGCATTATTTCAACATAAACTCAGAAATAAGGGTATAATCAGGAAGTACAGTGTTTTCTTTGACATCAATGTTACTACTGAGTTTGCCTTCCCATACACCATTTATCATATGGAAAAAAAATTGCTATTGATGGAGTTTTGTTTGTCTATATTGTTTTTAAACCTGAGGAAGTTGTAGTTGGGCTATGTCAGATGTTCCTGTGAGCATGCTGGGTGGCAATGTGAGCACTTTCTGTGTCTGCAAGGGCAAACTGTGTTTAGTTAAGAGATGCTACTTACAGAGAGGCTGCAGTTTCCACTAATGGTGGTTTCATTTGGTGAGAGACTAGGACTTCGTAGTGCCTTTCCATAGCACTTCCGATTTCTTAGCCTGAGTTTCCTCTGTCGGCTTTCACACAGGTTACTACTTCTTCCCTGTTAGCAATCATTTCAGTTACTGTGCTATTTGTGAAAATAAGCTGATTCTTTATGACCATAGTAATTAGCCTGCTCTAGGAATGAGGTTTTCATCTCCCATTTCAGGTTGGTGGCCTAATAGTCCTTCGTAGTTTCTCCTACTTTTAGTGCGTGCTGCTGTTTGCTTCTGCCCCAACGCGTCTTTCATTTGGTTGAGTGGACAACCACTGATCTGTCTGTGTGGCTCTTACACATCCTCCTGACTCTTCTGGGTCAGACCTGCTGATTGATTCAGCTTATCTTACTTATTCCTGATCCTTTTACCCTATCTGATTGCGCAGTCTGGTTGCCTGCCAATCCTGTTCGATTATTTTCCATTCCCTCCCCAGGACCATTTAACACCTGAAACGCTTTTTATGACTGTGTCCCATCGAAGTTCAGGCTGTTGACTTTGCCATTCACTCTGTACTTATTTGGTGGTTGGATACAGATGCATACCTCTTGCTGTAAACAGTTTCCTGCTTCGCTTGTCATTCTCTGACTAACGATGTGTCGTCTCATCTCTATGTGGGTCTACAGCAGTGCTCATCATAAGAGGCAGTCTTGGTTCTCTAGCTCATCCACCTTGCTGGTTACAGAAGGAAAAGTGTGGACAGGATCAGATTTTGCGTAAAAAGGCATAGAGAACTTCACTAGGAGATTTAAGAGAAGACACATTGCCCAAATGGATGCTTTACATCCTAGGAAAAATGCTTGAGACAAGTCAATGATATTTATACTAACAGTGATAAGAGGTTTAGAGCTATAGTGGACCATTTGATCATGTTGTATGACCTGCTGTACATCACAAGCCAATTGTGTTTTTTCTGGCTTTTCCTGTCTTAATCCTAGTTTAAAAAGTAGACTTCCAAATATTGTATGATTTCATATCTCTTTTTACTGCAATCTCCAGCTAGACTGATTTCCCGTAATAGAAACTGGAAAGGATATAAAAAAAAGTATTTTTCATAGTTCATCTTTGTACACTTCTATGTTTTCTGGAGAACTGAGGTAAATCTTTTCAGTGTTGCCCACACGTGCTTTCAAAAAAGATGCTTGGTGTTGAGCACTGAGCTGAAGAAGAATCTATCCAACTGTTTCATAGGTTGCTGTAGCTGTCTTTCTGTAAATAGATATTGATAATAACAGGAAGACTTTAAAAGTAAACAAATTTAAACAGCCCAACCCTAGGATACTCATAATTATTTTGAATTTTCTGATAGTGGTGCTGGGTGTCTGATAACACTTGAAGCCCAAATTCAAACAAACGCTGTTGTTTATACCTGCATCATTTGGTATTCTGAGATTTGGAGGGGTCTTTTTTACAGAAATTCTTACTGCGTGCTGCATCAATTCCCAAACCGAATAAAATTTTCCGTTATGTCATATCTGATTCCTTTTTATTTTCAAGCTTAAAATTTTAATACTTTTATTTTCCTGTCCTGTCAAAACACTTTTATCATGAAATCTCATGATATCCTCAGTACCTGGTGACTACAGCATATTGCGAATATATTTGCTATATGCCTATTGCTTATTTATGAAACATATGCCTGGTGTTTGTCCAATACTCTGGCACACGTCACAGAAGGTAACATGCGGCACCTGTTCTTAGTTAAGGAAAACGTTGCTGATTCAATCAGAGACCTATTAAGGATCCCTTTGCTGCACACCCAAAACTCCACTGCCTGAGGGAAGAAAAGAAAGAAATTGAGTAAATTTTACTGAAAGCACAGTTTCATTGACAAATGTCTGCCTAGCCGCTATGTTGTCCTCATTCAAATCCTTCCTCAGGATTTCCCAGCATGCTACTGCGCATTCACAGAGTTAAGCAGCTGCTAGCATCTATTAGCTGCTTATGAAGCTAGTCATAACTTTCTCCTGCTGTACTCTTTTCACAAGTATTTGTGGTTTCCCTTAATTATTTCCTATCATATAGTTAATATGATTGTAAAATCATTGGGTTTAATCTTTTTTCCTATATGAGTCCACAGTACTTAATATGTATAGGTGCATCCATAATTGAAATAAATTACTTTTAATAAATTTCCAGCTTGCTGCAAGACGATTTAATCAGTTCTGTCGGACAGCTGCTGATTTCATTCACAGGAAATATTTACCTATCCATCCCCTCGGGCTATGCAGGAGATATACTTTAGATAAGAGAGCAGCCTCTGTGCAAGTAAACTCAGGATTTTTCTCTACCTTGAGATGACACACTGATCACCATCTGCCTGAAGAATTGCTGTGGACTTGGGGAATTGGGACTTGCTGTCTCTCTAGTTTTATTTAGGATCTTCTGCTAGTTTTATGGCCTCATTATCCCTTCTGTTCCAGTCAGAAATAAAACAATCATCTGTCCTTTGATTTTCAGTTAGCAGTTGTTTGGAAGTATTTTTTTAAATGTGTATGATTTTTCTAAGATTCTTCAAAGAAATGTAAACTATTCTTAAGATTGGTGTCTTCACCACTAAATTGGTAGAGAAATGGAGCTTTATTTAGAAAGAAGAATGTTTGCATGCAAAAAAATATTTGCCAGTTAATTGACTGTGGGACCAGCATGGTATTATATATGAGGAGCATAGAGCACAATGAAAGTTAATGTAAGAAATGTTTAGTCCAAACTGATTGAAACTTGTGTTACGAGGTTAACCATCATTGTTGAGAACGTGGTTAGGGATTTTTAGAGGGTCTTTTGTTGTTATTGTGCATACTTTTTTACATTTTGAGTTAAGTATTTTTTAGCTTGCAATTTTTTTCTTATCTAAATCCTTTCCTAGCAATATTTTCCTTACCACAAGGTTAAATATCCTGCTGTAAGTCTGATCCCACAATACCCATTGACTCCATCTGAATTTTCCATATAAAACAATTTTAAGATAAGGTGTTAAATATTAAATCCACAATAATTTTATCCACAATAATTTTATCCACAATTAAATCCACAATAATTCAGCAGGGAAGAAGACTGGCCTGGCTGAACAGAGAGCTTTGGCTGGAACTCAGGGAAAAAAAAGAGGTTTATGACCTTTGGAAGAAGGGGCAGGCAACTCAGGAGGACTACAAGGATGTCGTGA
>NW_008796221.1:6956937-6979048 GCF_000699145.1 Aptenodytes forsteri | reverse complement strand
GTTTAGATTGGACATGAGGAAAAATTTCTTCACTGAAAGGGTGATTGCCTTGAAGTGTCGTTGAATTAGATGCAATGAGCAAAGCTGAGGAGGCAGCAGAGAAAAAACTGTTCAAAAAGTCAAAGAATATAATGTACAAATATGAAGGACAGAGAGTCTGCATTAACCAAGTCTGCCGGGAAGAGATCCTAAGACTAAATGAGTAGCCAATTAGAGCAGTTTGTTCTCACATAAAGACTAAATGCCACATTATACCATTGATCCACACCTTAAACACTCATTGATTTTTGCAAGGTGTTTCATCTGTAAAAGGGTGGTAAAAGACAAAGCTTTTAATGAAAGTTCATTTGAAGAGGATAAATGAATGTATAACCATACTATTTCAAACCACTTAAGATCTGCTTTTTAGGAACAAGTACATTATATTGGTATATGCTGTGTCCAAGAGCTGGGCTGCCCAGTACAAGAAGGACACGAACTGAATACAGCAGGTCCAGGGAAGGGCCACTGAAACACAGAAGGGCTTGGAGCATCTCTTGTGTGAGCAGAGGCTGAGGGAGCTGGGACTGTTCAGCCTGGAGAAGAGAAGGGTCAGTTGGATCTTAGCACTGCATGAAGGGAGGGTGTAGAGAAGACAGAGCCAGACTCTTCCCAGTGTGCCCAGTGACAGGAGAAAAGGCAATGGGCATGGACTGAAACACAGGAAATTCCATTTAAACATCAGAAAAAACACTTTTGACTGTTAGGGTGGACAAACACCAGGACAGGTTGCCCAGAGAGGTTGTGGAGTATGCACCCCTGGAGATATGCAAAGCCCACCTGGACACAGCCCTGAGCAACCTGCTCTGGCTAACTCTTCTCTGTGCAGAGGGCTAGACAAGAGGGTCTCCAGAGGTGCGTGCCAACTTCATCCCTGCTTTGATTATGCAATTCTGTCACATTGGACAGTTTTCTTATTGTCATAGCGTGTTTTCTAGGAGCTCAGATTTTCTCCAACTTCTGCAAGGCAAGGTTAAATTTCTAGACTTTCAGATTTGCATATGCTGCTGGGAGAAATACCTTTTTCATGGTCAGATCCATAGATTTTGTGCAAAGAAAAATGTCCTTCTTTTTCCCTAGGCTAAGTGGTTCTGAAAGACCATAAAATATTTGCAAAGCAGAAAATACTTTGCAAAGGGAGGAAAACACCAAGAGTTCATTTTTAAAAAGGGAGGTGTTCTTGAAAGACTGTGTAACATTAGTTCAGGTTAAACATCTGCAGAATGATAGCCTGCAATATTCTGTCTGGGTGGTCAAAATTTTGTGCAAATAAGTCCAAAAACTTTGAAGAAAGTATTTTTTACAATTACATTTTTAATATTTATTTTACAGTTGAGTAAATTGACCCACAGAGAATGTAAGGAAACAGTGCAGCAAAGCAGTGGCATACACAGAAATAGAAATCTATCTAGCAGGTCTAATTTCTAGACTCTGACATAAGATTCCATTGCATTAAGTGCAAATTTCATTGTGTTATACAATAGGTTTTGTAATAAGGAAATTCTGATGATTATATTAAATCTATCAAGTTAAAATTAATAACTTGCAGATTAAGTGAAATTGCAGAGGACAGGTTTGCTCTTGTTCTGTAAAACAGCTGGTTTTGAAGGGACCTAAGAAGGTGAAATCACATCTGCAATAGAAATTCATTTAAAACCAAGATCCTGATTCTCACAAGTGCTTTCAAAAAGTGCACCCTCTACGTCTAACAATACACATTTCTTTAAACTAACAGAAGAGTAGCTGGAAAATAGTGTGAAGAAAATGTTTGCATAAATATGAAGTTGGGCACAGCTGTTCTGAGAAAGCGTGAAGCTAAAGTGGTATAGGAAATGGAAGCAAGGAATTCTTTTATGTTTAAAATATGAGCCTACATGAGAAGAGATTGGTGAGAATAGTTCTGAAAATGAATTCATTTAAATATGAGCTATTTCCTTTTTTGGACCTGGTAAGTTATGGTTTCATGAATATTTGTCAAAGTTAATGTTGTGAAGCTGAGCTGTTGCTTTTTCTTGGAGAATAAAACTTGTTGTCTTCCTTTGTATTACATAATCTCTTTTAAAAAATGAAGAGAATGCAATGATTAATACATATGCTGCTAAATTCTCAAAAGCTTTATTCAGCTATGGAACAAGAACATTTTGCTTCTTGTGAAAAAGTAATGAACTGTATAATATAGGAATCAAAGCTTAAAGTTGGCTGAAAATGATGAACGGCTCTTCTCTTTGGAAACTTAATCTTTGTTCAGTTTCTTGAGTTTCAGATAAGAAGAGCATCAGGCTTTTCCACACTTGCTCATGCAGTATCATATCCATTATGGTGCTTATGGTTAAAAGGGAAGTACAATGCCTTGTCCAGTTATGAGGTGACGTACTTGGAAATAATATAGCTGCTACTGCAGATTTAAAACAAACAAACAAACAAACAAAAAACCCCCTCATGGTTTTCCACAGTGAAACAATAAAGCAAAACCTTTGTCGAAGGCAGTTTGCATATGTATAAAAAGATTATGATGATAAGTTTCTAAATTCTAATTGCACAAAAAGCCTCAGATATATGCTTAGTCTTGATTTTTAAGAAGGCAGTTTAATCATGCATTAATTAAACATGCAAATCTATTTTTTTTGAGATGTGTTTTCTTCTTGGCAGGATATTATTTTAAATTAACATTCTGCTTTTGGGCAAACTAATAGCAGATTTCCAGGAAAGGATAATTTGCCTTTCCACAAAGAGTTTACAAACATGGAAGAAAGTCTGTATTCATTTTTACATTGTCCTGAACTTTCTTTGTCGTTTGTTACAGTAGAACATGAGGCACTGGAAATACAATTCATAAAACAATTGTACAAAACTGAGGACTTGAGAGATGGATAAATGTCCTTCCACAAGTTGCTCATAACTTGTAACCACTTTGGCTATATTTGATTTGTACATTGTAGAGAATTTTGACGAAAAGTTAGATTGCAATGGTATTATTTATTATGTGGTATTGATTTATTTGATTAAAGGATTTATAAAAACATGGATGAATTAACCAGACTGTTTTAATGAAGTATTGAGGTTCCATGTAAAGCAGTACGAACCTTAGTGAGTACATATTTGTATTCTTGTTGAAATTGGTAGGTATTTGGGTACAGGATAAACATATCTCTGAATACTTGAGATACAGCCATGCTTGGTGTTTGGGGAAATCATGCAAGTTGTAGGAATCGTAACAGCTTAAAATTATATATACCAGACTGTTTTAATGAAGTATTGAGGTTCCATGTAAAGCAGTACGAACCTTAGTGAGTACATATTTGTATTCTTGTTGAAATTGGTAGGTATTTGGGTACAGGATAAACATATCTCTGAATACTTGAGATACAGCCATGCTTGGTGTTTGGGGAAATCATGCAAGTTGTAGGAATCGTAACAGCTTAAAATTATATGTAGGAAGGCAAGAAATTGTTAATATATATTAGTCCAGTATTTTAAATGGTGCATAGCTCTGTTTGATTTTGTTGATGTATTAGCTACTATAAACACAAGAAGGAAAATGTTTTAGATAACCACATATGCCAAAAAGTGCCTATAATTGTTTCAGTGTAACTTCTGTGGGGTCAGTGAAGTTATTCTGCTTGTAGTTAGAGAAGGTAGCACTGGTCTAAAGTGCAGCTGTTTGAGCATACTGCTGAGCGTTCAAACAGTCAAAGTTACAATTGCATGCGTTAATGCCCTTCAACATTCAAACACAAAGAACTGCATTATTTTCAGAGTGTTAGGACTTCAAAATGATGTCTTCTGGGTAGACTTAGGCTAGTTTTATAGAACATAGAACCTGTAGTTAGAGAAGGTAGCACTGGTCTAAAGTGCAGCTGTTTGAGCATACTGCTGAGCGTTCAAACAGTCAAAGTTACAATTGCATGCGTTAATGCCCTTCAACATTCAAACACAAAGAACTGCATTATTTTCAGAGTGTTAGGACTTCAAAATGATGTCTTCTGGGTAGACTTAGGCTAGTTTTATAGAACATAGAACCTCTATGGTATAAAATCTCAGTGTGTGCTTATAATGTGGGACTTGAAACACTTGACAAAAAAAAACCCCTAGCATTGTTTAACTCAAAGGAAATTTTGCCATTGGCTTTAATGGATCCAATTTTTTGCTGTAGATTGGTTTCACCTTGAAAACTTGTTTTTACTGTTGTTTATTATTAATTTTTTTTTCTGAGGCAGGAACGTTCCGGCCTATGGAGATGTTTTTGAAAGTTAAAATTAGTGTTTCTACAGTTTCTAATCTTATTAAAGAGAAATTCTTCTTCATGTATTGAAATTCTATCTTGAGTACTCAAAAATTTGCCTACACATATACCCCTAGTGCCACGCGAGATGTAGTGTAGTCTGTGGCATAGCATATCCAGGAAAGGAGGATGGTAGAACACAGGGCGATGGAGCTCCTGCAGTCTTGGGAGCACAGGAAGGATATCCAAAAACATCCCAAGTGTTGCTGGAAACCTTTTAGGCAATTAAACTCAGGGCCCAGGTTACACGTAGATACTTAAATCTAGATTCTTACTCTGGATCTGAATCTCTACCTCATGCCTTTATTCAGTTAGCATAAAGGAGCTGAGCAAAAGGACACAATACTGTCTTCTAACCATACACCCTACTTGAAATGTGTGTGTGTGTGTGTGTATTTAACTGTAAACAAATGAATGATCCCACGTGGTGCATTGGTCTTGGTATACACATGTTCTTTTGAGAGATCCTCTCAAAATATCTTTTGAGATGTCTCTCATCCTTGGAGATACTCAAAAGCTGTCTGGACATAGTCCTGGGCAATCTGCTCTAGATGACCCTGCTTGAGCAGAGGGGTTAGACAAGATGACCTCCAGAGGTCCCTTCCAACCTCAGCCATTCTGTGATTCTGAGAGGTGTTTGCTTATAAGCAAATTATGAGCTAATGGGGAATATGCCAGTAAATGGTGCTCATGAACGTATAGCTTTGTTCTCCATTAACAATTTTTTGGTACTGAATGTTACCAGGCTTCCAGCATATTGTTTATGTGGCACTTTTAACAGTTGCATAATTAAAGCTCAGTACATACATAATTATTTGCAAGTTAAGAGCCTAAATGATGTCTTAAGGTTGTAGCTGAAACTGATCCTGCACTAAGCACCTCAGTTGCCTTTGTGTTAGCATGAATCCTCCAAAACCAAATTATTTCCACTCTGTTTGAATTCCCCTCTACAGAATGACATTGTTTTTTGGCTCTGGAACTATCCAAAATCAAAGAATTTTGAGCACATCAGGGAATTCTGAACGTGAACTGCTGGCCTCAGTGCTTTATCACTGCTAAATTAGGATAATAACATTTTCTGTTTTCTCAGGCTGCAGGAACTGACCTCAGAACTGCATTGGACTTGACTCTGCTGAACAGATGTTGTAATGAGATGATAAAAAAAATCTAATTTGTTCCATAGAGGAAAGGAACAGAAAAGTATTTTATTTACATGAAGGGCATAACCACATTAAAACAGTTCGATGAAAACATTATATATTTCAGAAAGTTGTTACTGAATAGAGTTAGGGCTAGGGCTTATAAAAGACACATCTACAAGCTGGTATGTCTGTGGTTGCTATAGACATAATGACCCACTGAAAATGCTGCAGTGAGAACTGCATGCCTGAGCTCCAGGAAACTGAATGGGGAAAACTGGAAGCTCAAAGGGGCAACCTGAAAACCTGAGGCTGAGTGAGAAGTCACCACAAGTTAGCTGTTACAGAGGGTACAAGAAGGGTATCTGGACTCCTAACCCGTGGGAAGAGCTAATCTCTGTCATTTGATCCAGCAGTGGGACGCCTCCATCCATGGAGGGAGCAGAGTTTGGAGTCCTCTCCCTGTACTAACCACTTCCAGATTTTTTTTTGCTGGAACAACTGAGCAGAACCTACTGCTGTCTTTGTAGGGAAATAAGAGTAGCATGACAGTACCTGCCTTTTATAGGCTACTGTAAGTGGGTGAACACCTCCCAGGAAGTAGGATAGCTGCCTTCTGCAGCCTCCACGCACTTACGTGTCTCCCAGGTGGGAACTTCAACCACCACGTGCCAGGCTGGTGCAGGTGGGCGCCCGCTCCTGTGCACGCTCTGCTCAGCCCAACAAACAGTACCACAGGAATGGGACTGAACTGAGGGAGCAAAACAGAGCCTGGCCCTGCAGCCTAGTGCCCCGGCATCCATTGGTGAGCTATGCAGACATAGGCATTTCACATGAAATAGTCACTGGTTAAAATATAGAAACTATCCTGAGACCAGGCACCATGGATCAAGACTACCCCTTCTAGGTGATTTCCCTAATTGCTCAAGTAGAGCCTGTTCCTCCATGCTTTAGATTCCTGTGCCCCCACAATGCTTGGCTTCCTGCTCACACAGTGCTTCTGTTTCAACAGCACAAGGATATTTGTCCACCTAGGCTGGCCTGCAGCCTGCCAGTTCACACACTCTCTTGGCAAATGTGGCTTTTGTTCACCTCAGGCTAAGGAGGGAGTTCAGTCCAAAGTCATCTTTATCCCAGGAGAGGGTTCTTTTGCATAGACCAGAGGCTAACAGGTTTCTTTCTCAGCTGGTGCAATAATTTCCATGCACATTTCCAGACTTGTGACCCCTGACGGAGATTGTGATGCTCTGTGATTTCAGAAATTTCTCATATTGCCTGAATCCAACACTGAAGAATGTTCTTGTACAGGTCTTATAGAGAACTTCAGCATGCCCATTCAGCTCAGGACCCAGTGCAATGCAGGGGGAAGAGCATCTGCCTGGTCAACCGGGCAGCTCTCGGCACAGGCAGGGTGCAGACCGGCAGGGACTTGTAGAAGGAGCAGCTGCTGGGAACTGAGAAAACCAGCCTGGATCGCAGCTCTTGTCTTCAGCCCTTTCTGGATCTGACCCATACTTGAATAAAATGCTGTCATTATTTAGTAGCTTCTGTGAGTAAATTCATACTACTAAATGATAGGGAAATGGAGTTTTATAAATTTTAGACAGAAAAACATACACTACCCGTATTTTAGTGCAGCATATGGCAAAACCTGAATGTTTTATGTTAATGGATTCATGTACTGTTTACATTTTATTCATACTATTTTGTTGGTCCTTAAATACAAAAATATCATTATAAATATTTTAGATGTTTTCTACTTGTAAGTTCTTTTCCTACAGCTAGTGGTCTAGCTACGTCTTCCACAACATACCTAGAAAATTTGTGAATGTGAAAGCACTACCAGCAGATGGAAAGCTGCTACGTTCAGCTTACACAAAGCTCCCTGTCAGTCTGACTCATCCACCCACCTGGTCCACGCTGCCAGCAAGGTCAGACCTAATGGGCGCTTTGCTTTCTCTGCCTTGTACCGATTCCCATCCTCATACCAGCACATGGCATACCCTCCCCTGAAGACCTGCAGGACCACTGCACTGTCCTTCCCTGTTCTGCTCCCTTCTCAGGTGGGTCTGTCCTAGGATGCCTGAAGTAAATGAGGCCATCAGTAATGGCAAACTATCCAGGCAACCAGGCAGAATCTGGGTAGCTGATAAAATCAGCTGATTTCTTTATCATCAGTATAATGGTTTTCCACTGATTACCTATCAGAATACCTCCTCTTCATCCTCCCCTCTCTTTTCACACACCTACACATAACCTTTCGGTAGCCAGACCTCCCTCCTATTTAGCATTTTGGAGGCGGGACAGTGGCTGAAACTGCCCCATTCCCAGCCCAAAGATTCACCACCACTGCCACAGTGCATCAGCTCAACCATTCGTCTTGTTCAACATCTTGCAACAACCACTTCCAAATGCTTCACAAAAACGTGTTACTCTCCCTCAGTATGCAAGTTATACAGCTACAAGCCTTAGAGGAGAAATTTCTTTTTAACCCCAGGCATCATAGCATCTAACTTGTCCTTTAAACTTTTTTTTTCCCCAGGCCAGAAGGATATTTTTGTTTGTCACACATACCTTTTTCTGTTTCACTAATATAAAGGTCTTGATAAAATGACTTTCAGTTTTTTCCAGATCGTCTCAGGCAGGAAATGTTTTCTGTCTCCTCTGATAATTAATCAGTAAAATCCCGTTCCTGTGATGCATAAAAAAAAAGCCACATTCAGCACTAAAGTAATGATTAATTTATGCAATGTTTGAATGATTTTCATCAGTTAGCAGATACAATGATTTGATTTTCCTGTATAATGATTTCATCTTAGATATCTTACTTGCCAAAAGAGCCTGACAGATCTGATGTGAATACTATTTTTTTATTCCAGTAAATCACTTTGTGTTCAGATGTTTTACATTTTGATACTTGCTTACCTTAAGGGATAATTTGAAATAATTATACTTTATTTTCATTTTGAAGTTTCGTTCTTTTAAATGGGTCATTGCTGAACCTGTTAATTCCCTAATGCAATTCAGAATCCACTCTGCTATTTTAAATAACCAGCTGCTTCACAAGGAGCGTAAATGCCCAGTTCCACAGTGAGCAGTTCAGTCTGCCTACCATAATTTTGTTTTTTCCCCTATGCATTCAACAGAGGCACTTCTGAAGATCTACAGGATCCAGCCTGCCTCATTTAAATAGTCATTACTCTCCTTTTACTGCGTGGGGTTTTTCAGCACCTTGAGAGACTTGTTCAATCAGATTAAGTGCCAACCACCTTCACTGAAAATAGAGGGAAACAATAGCAAATGTTAGAGAAATGCATTTGGCATCCAGTCTGCCCAACCCTTTTCAGCAGTGAGTAGTAGTGTGCCAGCAACCACCTTACACATTTTAATAAGGATGCTTTTCAAACCATAGAGATCTATGGACTTTTAAGGAACCCATGAAAAGGAACAAGGAAAAGATAGCTAATTGTCAGTAATCTTAAAATCACTATGCAGAGCCCTGCACTTCTGTATGAATTAAGGTTATAGTCATTGCTCCCTGGAACTTCCGTGTGTTTTACATTGCATTATTGTTATATAAAAACCTCAAGCTGGTCCAAGAAGCAAAAGCCTAGGTGTCCCTCTTTTCACCGATGCTAAGCACCCAAAGTAATAGGCTAAAGCCAGACTTCCTCCTGTGTGCTTTCCCTTAGGGCTGCATCACTCACCTCTGGCTGCTTGGGGTGGCTGCCCTGCTTCACAGCGTGCTCAGGATAGCCCAGGAGTGGCTAGGCAGGGAATATCTGGCAGCATAAAATGCTGTACCAATTTGCAAATATAGGAATGCCAGTATCATCAAATCATCATATACTTGGGTGACTAAATTTAAACACACAAGGAATTTTCAGACTAACTGGGGAAGTACCTAACAAATTCAGATTTTTCTGGAAAGCAGACAGTGGATCACTACCTAGACATTCAAGTGGACTTTACAGCCTCATCTCCCTGCTCAGATAGAAACCTACCCTTGGTTTTCCCTTTAGTAGAAATAGATTTTTGCAAATGGCAGTGTAAGTTTTAAGCTGGACTTCTGAACTTGGCATATAGGAAGGTCAGAAGATAGTTGAAAGCAAACTTGGGGTAATACGCTGATAGAGTTTGCAGTCTGCCTACATTCATTAACACTTTAATTGGGGTGTAAAGCAAACACCCTGGCTGATGGTTGGCCTTTCTGTTATCATACTTCCAGGGGGCTGGGTGGTTTCCTCTCTCAGTCAGAACGCACAAAGGTGTATGTAGCTAATTAATTACTCAACCCTGTGTTAGTGGAGTTGGCTAAACAGCTAATTCCTTTGTTGGCTTTATCACTGTCTAGTCCTTCTGACCCTCCATCTCTCCTGCCCTGTGTTGAAGCTGTGGGAGGTAAAGCGCTCTTGAAACTTGCCAGGTAAAGAGGGAGCATCCTGGGGCAGATGGGGGAAGAGATGCATGTGGATGTCTGTGAAAGAGAAGAGGCTGCAGAGTGGGTTCTTGTGGGGTTGGTAGTGGTGGAGTTAATTTGTGAGCAGTGGAGCTCTAGGAAGAACTTAGGGCTGGAGGGTGTGGAATCGATTAACTTGTATTTTTGGGTGGAGGGAGAAAGGGGATGCAAAACTTGTACCAGGAGGCACAATGTTTTGGAAAAGTATGTAATTTCATGCAAATTGAAAAATCTTATTTTTTGTTGTAGTCTACTGGCAGATGAGACTGCTGGCACTTACTACAGTGCAATTATGTTCATGTTTCTCCTGGGGTAGAATCAAATGCTCAAGTAGTAACCCATACATATTTGATGAAATGCATGTAAAAGTTTGCCAAGAGTGTCTGAGCATTGCTCTGTTTAGGGAAGTATTAATTGGAATGGGTAAGGTAATAAAAGTTGTCTTTGCTGCTGAGTTAAAAATAGTATAAATATTGAAACAAAAAAAATAAGAAACATCTTCAAGCTTAGCCAAAAACGGAATATCCTCTTCTATGCTACTGTCTTTCATGAAGAGAAAGTTTTGTTCTTTTTTCCATTGTAGTTAAGGGACTGGTTGTTTTGGAGATGTATGCAATCTACATCAAGAAGAAATTAAGTCTTGAATAGTTCATAAATCAGTTACTCCTAGCTGGAATACATCTAAGTTTAATTATTTTAAGGACATGCTTGCAAGTAAATTCAACTTCTGTTTTTAACAAAGTGTACAAAATCAATATGGAGGCATAAGTGCTGTAATCATTTTTCTTTTTTTTTTTTTTTTAAATAGAGGCAGAAAATTTCTCCTGTAAAAGTAATGGGAAGTTTTGATCTGTAGATATGTATATTAATATTACAGGCTCAACTGAAGTTGAGCCCTGTGTAGAGAGGCAGTACATCGAATTCTCCATTCAGTATCTCATTCTGGAAACTATGTTTACAGAGACTAGCCACAGAAGTAAGTAAAGGTCTGACTGTAGTTGAAGGATCATAACTTTGATTTATAGGTTACATGGATTTTAATTAGCTCCCACTCAGGAATGGTACACTTATGAAGAATTCTGTTCTGAGGGTTTTCTACTTCTATTTCTCTTATCCCTACCTGCTACAAGCTGCTTTTTAATTATTTACCTGAGATCATAATGCACACCCTATCGGCTTGTAACTGTTTGGACTCTGCTTCACCGGATAACTCTGCAGGAGTGGTCCTGGTCCCCCTCATGATTCCCTTGATGCACCACAGCCAGGGAAATGCCTCTCTCTCTGTTGAGTTGCAGTAGCTGTCATAGGACATGAAAGAGAAGCAGACAGGTCTCTGCCACTCTTCCAATAAGTAAATTTGATTCTTAATCATATAGAGTCTGCACATCTTGGAGGTGCTCTTGGTGTCAGAAGAACATTCAAAGAGGACTTTGATGTCTGATGTGGTGGGGAAGTAGCAGAAGGTATAAGTACCTTTTGGTACCTCACTTGGAAGCGCTACCATCAACTTGGAGACAAGTGTGATTACGAATCTGTAATATTCAAACCCTGCGCATAACTCAGTTTCCAAGGAAAGGATTAGATGTCATAAGTTTAAGATTTTTTTCCTGTGTTCAGCCTGTACTTCAAGAACTGGAATATAATTAAAAGCATTTCAAAGAACTAAGCATGATATCTTCTTACACTTTTTTTTTTTTTTGAGGTTACTGTTTCTCATTTTTTTAAATAGACTTTTTAATGTAGTGTAAAGCTTTGGTTGGTGAGAAGACTTTAAATCATTACTTTTGTGTGTTGAAGGATGGGCTAGAAAACTCTATAGCTAGTTAAAACTCAAGTCACATTCGAGCCACTTGAGGAGTTGAAATGTAGTCTGTGTTATATAACTCCGATCATGAAAACCCCATGAATTCTTAAATAGGTACTTTGATACTGCCTGACAGATTGATTTACTCTACACAGACTCCTTCGCATGCATACACCCATCTCCGTACTAGAGCTCTGAATGGAAAGGGATTCATCTCACTGAAGTCAATGCCAGGGGAATCAAACAACCAGGAATGATTCTAGGTTGTAGTAATTCCCTTTTTGCTGAGACCTAGTGTCAGTGTCTCTGATTTTTCTTTTCTTTTTTTTTCCTTCCCTTTTTCTTTCTTTGAGGCATTGTATTTTTAATTATATGCAATTTTCGCTTACGGATGGGAAAGACAGTTCTGTTATTGTGGTACATAATAGACTTGGAGAAGTCCATCTCCTTTTCATGGAGTTTTTGCATAATGTGTGCTAACAAATTTGTTGTGTTTAAGGAACGGAGACATTTTTCCTTTATTCACTGTCCTTAAATGTTCTTACCCATCTTTGTTCAGTTGGACTAAAAGTTCTTCAGAGCGGGAAACAGTTCTTACCTTGTAAGAAAGTCTTGTACTGAAAGTCTCCTGATCTTCCCAAGGCCTAAGGACATTACTGTGCAACAAATAAATAATAATAAAAAATAATCTTAATTGCATTGGTCTCCCTGCAAAACCTGTTCAGTAAAGTACCTGTTCACTCCTAAATCTGTTGTTGTGTGACATGTCATAAAGAATGGAGCGTGTTCCTGGGTACATCTTATAATTACTGCTGTCCTTGTTGAATGTATAATACTCCTTGGCTGAGAAACTTAGGGTATGAAATACTGTTTATTTTCTTCCTACAAGATGTCAGCACTTGAAGAGCAACATAAACTTCAACATCCCTAAACATCATGTGGCAGTTTAATCCACTGCATTTGGCTACTTCAGTACAGTTTACATAGAACACAGCATGAGTAAAAAAAAAAAAAATTCTAATGTTTGAAACTTTGTTTTGCCACAGTTGGAGATTTTATTGTTTCTCATGCCACAGTTGCATCTCTTGCTACTGCTTTGCTGCTTCTACATTCTGTATCTTTTGATAAGCTATGCTTCATAAGGTCTTTAAATTGCAAATAGAGTTGAGAATCAATGATATAAACTACTAAACAGATATTTTAAAATGGTGAAAATTACCAAAATATTTTATAAACAGATTATTTTTAACTTTGACTCTTTATTGAGGATTACTTTTCAATATAAAGCAATACATACATTCAGTAACTTGAAAATAGAAACAAGATAAAATTCAGCTGCACTTGGAGAAGCCTACTGAAAAATTGAAATTAAGTTTCATTAATTGTTATTGAATAAGTGTGCATATGAAAAGATACAACTTGTTAAATATTAATAAAGCAATAGTATTTCTACACTGTCTGCATCATACCCAAGTATCCTTTAAATGTGTGCTAACTAGAGGATTTTTCAAAGCCTAGAGGTGAACTGTTAACAATAGTTTGGAGTACTTGTGTTGACTGCAACTTTTCTTTCATAGCCCTTTTACCATCTTTCAGAAATTAATTGGTGTTATTGCATACATTTAAGATGATTGTCCAATGCAGGTTGTTCTGTTTGTTTTGAAGTCATTGATAGAGCTCCAGGAACATCTGTCCAGTAGTATAATCTTGAAATTTTAGAGAGAAGAATGCTTTTTTCCACACTAGTCAAAGTGAAGAAGTGGCTAGGGGCTGAAATTGAATTGAATGGCAGGATTCCTCAGTACTTTTACTAGTTTTCTCACCAACACCAGGCTGCTGCTGTGGAGGCAGTATGGTAGGTCTGGGTTTGAGACTTTAAGTTATGGATTATATCTATGAAAAGCACACATTTATACAGTTATCTGCAAATAGTTATTTTACCTTCCAATTGCAATGATGTAAATCTGTATGTTCTGCTTACCCAGTGTTTATCCACTAGAATTGGACTAAGAATCAGCAGTCAGACTTCTGTATATGCGTCCTGGTGCTGCTACCGGCATCCTGGAATCAACGTCCCCATTACCAGAAAGGCCATTACTGATTATTTTAGTTATTTGATCACCTTCTGATAGGTAGCACATACTTGTTGTACACAAAGCACTTACAGGAAGTTATTGTTTTCGGTAGGTGGCAGGAATGTTCTGGGATCGAGCTGTGGCATACTGTGCATCCCATAATATGGGATCTGAGGAGACTTCCTTTGAAAGCTGCTATGTTTATATTCCATCAGCCAACAGAATAGTGAAAGGAGGCAAAGACTGACTAATTCCCAATCTTCTTCCTTGAACCCAACTCCTTCCTGTGCTGTCTCTGCAGTCCTTGAATCAAATAAACTTATACGTCCTCTTTCTAAGCCAAAAGTATCCACTCCCAGGAATTAAATCACTCCCAGGAATTGCTGCTGTATATAACATGAAGTAGCATATACAGCTGACATACAGAAATTGAATGTTTGATCACTGAACATTCAGCTGGGATATTTCTATTGTGAATAGTTCATAAGCCAGAAAGTACCTATTTAAAATTGTGAAGGAAGTGCAAAACTTCCTTACGTCTCAGTGTTTATGTATGAGTGTGTAACATAGTCTAGTTGTTGACTCTGAAATATTGATTTAAAATGAAGCTATTCTACTCTAGAAACATATTTCCCCCAGAGACACAAGTAATGTTCATTCTATGAACTGGAATAATCTCATGAACTTTGTGTGTTTTAGGGATGACTGCAGAACTTTCTTGTGACTCTGAGAACTTTGGTAACCAGGTCAAACTGGCTATTTTTAATTTAGTTTTACTCTCATATAGAACATGCTGGTAAAGGGTTACAATTTTTAATTCAATTTCTCTTATTTCACTGTAATTCATCTTGTTGGTTGGTTTGGTTTTTTTGTATTCACTGAATACGTGTATCATATATTATTGTAATTATGAAAAGGTAAATAATGGTGTTCCTCAGGAGCAATATAACATTTTATTTCTCTGTTTTAAGTTGTGCCACATGACAAACTACCCAATGCTATTGGGTAGTGCTCATAACACTACAGCAAATAAAACTTTAAGGATAAATAAAAGGCTTCTGTGGAATATGTCAAACTGAATTTACTCCAGTCCTTTAGGAATAACAAACTTGTTCATGATCCTTTAAATGAAGAACTGGAAAAGAGAAATGCAAACAATATACGAAATAGGAATGGAATTTATGCTATGGAAGTAATTAGGTTATTCTGCTCACAAATCAGTTCAAATAAAGTCTTTAAACTATTTTTTCCCCACAACAGAAAGTTTATAAAAATGTTAAGAAAATAGACTGCATATATGCAACAGAAAATGGCTGCTAGAGACTTCGCAATCTTTGTAGACCTTTGTGCTGAAGCAATGATCTAATAACTAGGAAAGATTTACTGAATCTTCTGCACAAACATTGCTACATATCTAACAAATAATACAACTTTTTAAAAAGTCTTCCAAATTACCTCTTTCACTACCATTAGACTGGAACACGTTGTTTATAAAGAAACATGTACATTTGCAGCACTAAGACTTTTATTAGTAATTAGGTCAATAAAATTCCCATTTAAAATCCCTTCATTATCTATGTAAGTGACAGATTAACACTCTGAAGAAACCAGATAGACTTATCAGACCAGTAATGCACACACAAAGGAAATCTCTAAAATTCATCAGTAATAGACCCTAAAAGATAGCATAGAAAGCATGCACAGATTGTATTATCAAATAAATCTCGATACTGTATTTTTACTCAAAATAATCTAGACATTGAGATTTATACTTGCCATACACTGTCTTTAGTCTTAAATTGTTACTTTTCTTGGTTGGACTTGCTTTCATGGGTGGAGCTGCCCTATCCCATGTAAAATGGTTCAGCTGTTCTCCATAGATACACTTTAATAATATAAATGATACTTAGCTCTCTATAATACTTTTTTTGCATTATTGTGTTAAAAAAAAAAAAAAAAATTGCACTTCTCGAGTGGGTTATTGAAAAGCTTCTTTCTGGTGTGGGTTCCTTAAAAGCCCATTGTGAAGCCAGTTGGTTCTCTTAGGTCACCCAGAACTTTTCCTTATATCTGAAGAAATAGTCTCTGTGTAGCATGGCTAAGCATTGAAGCATTGCCTTCCTCTGCGCTGGCATTGCTGCCCTCAGGGTGTTAATTCAGTGCTGTGCCCCATGTCAGTCTCTCTCCTTAGTATTTCTCTTGCAAAGCTGCCCTTTCAAGTGTTCTTCCAATTTTAATGCAGTCTTCACCATTATTGAAAGCATTTACCTTGTCAGACAGGGTGAGAAAAGAAAACCAGCTTTTTTCCTTCTCTTTAAGCTGGTCACAGGCTTCCTTCTGAGGTCATGAGCATCACAAGCGTATTGTATGTTCACAATGCTCCAGTAGATGTTTTCTACAATAAAAATTTGGGGCTGTGTTCCCTTGTCAGCGCTTTCATGATATCAGCTGTGATACTGCCACTAGTATTAGTACGCTGTGTCCATTGAGAGGTGATTTGATTGTTGCTGGGTATGCTTCTTGTTTTCTGAGCTCATTTTGTTTTGCTTGCCCCCCCAAAAAAAAAAAACAAAAACCAAACACACATGTATAATCATGATTTTCCTCCTGAGGCATTACTGTTCCTTTTAAGGGTCTTAATATTGGGGTTTGGCAAAGGATTTCCACCTAACTTCCGCTTTATCATCTTTGGCAATTGGTAAAAAGTGCATTATCTGTTGTTGCTTTTATTATCTTTCTCTGTAGTTGTATCTTAATTTGCTTTCTATGTTGCCTTTGTGTATTTCATAGAAGATCTGCTCTTATTTGAGAGGCCTCAAGACTGTGCTCACTGAACTTCAATTATTTGATTTACCTGGGGGGGGAAATACTGTAAAATAGCATTTGATTCTTCTGTGAAAATACTGTGGTCCTGCAGCTTTAACTTGGATGTAAATATTTCACAGATTAAGGTGATAAGGAATGCATAAATTTATGTGCATAAACTAGCATAATAAAATATATTATTGCCACACACTTTGTGTATGAATTTAAGGACTTGTGGGAATTCTCATTAATGTCAGTTTGTTTATGTGTTAGTCACTTTCTATCCACTGGATTTTTTTGCCTCCCTTTTTGAATTTGGCTTTATTCTCCATGTAGAAAATCAATATATTCTAGGATAGTAACAAATTTGTCTTTCATTTCATCCTGGAAACAGTCCTGAGTTGGCTGTAGAAGTACTTAAACACTACAGTGAGGTGACTTACACCAGCTTTTACTTAATGTTTTCGGCATAAGTGGAATAAATCTGATTAAAAAGGCTAACTTGTATCTGAATATGTGAATATTCCAGACTGAAATGGGGTGGAGGGAAACCTCTTCAAGGTGAAGAAGATACGTCACTCGGGCTGTGAGGCTGGGTAGTTCAGCTGCAATTACAGCAGTTGTCTGAGCAGGGCGAAGACCAGCGCTTGAGGCTTGAAGAACAGACTTAGGAGCACAGACTATGGCTTTAGAGTCACTGTGATGCTGCCTTCATGATCCATAGGCTCTCTTGTAGTTTGCACTGTCATAAAGCTTCATTTGGAGGTATGGGGTGCCCCAGTCCTCTTCCCATTCCGTGTACTTACTGTGTATGTACTTTAATGAATGAACATGCTTTGAAACCATCACACTTGCCTGATTCAGACTGCAATAACATGACAGACAGTACACTGTCACAGCTGCTTTACGTATGTGGGTTGATTAAGTGGACACAATGAATTTTTGACTTTTGTTCATTAACACGGCATTTAAATGAGCATGTTATTAAGATGATGTATGCATGCTGCAACAGCTTAATTCCAGCTGCTTCATTTGTTGTCATGACTGGCTAAAATGTCAGGTGATTTTTCTAATTTTAAAGGTTATGCACTTTTAGTGATTAGAGGGAAAGAGAAAGCACTGCTCATGGAATGGACTAGAGAGGGTGAAATGAAGTTCTTTACAACTGAAACTTTCAAATAAATTACTACTCTGCCAGACTGACATGTAGACAACCATCTTCTTATAGAGAAGCCCACCTTTCTGTGAGTATCTGGGGGAAGCTTTCTTTATGCCTTTTAAAAGTAAAATAAAATGATTTTTAGAGGATTGAGACTTCAAAATATATTGAATGTATCCCTGCCTTGCTGCCTGACTCGACTACATCTTGAGACTTGCTAAAGTCTGTTTTAAAGTCACTTACCCTTGCTTGCAATATTTGCAGGGAGACTGTTGTGTCATAATTGTCATTCCTATCCTCTGTCAAGTCAAAACACAGTGCCAGCAATCTGCTTTGCAACCTGTCGGCTCTCCAAGGTTGTCTCTGCTCATGCTGGTTGAACAGATTTTTTGAGCCACTGTTTTTGGGTGTGTTTTTTTTTTTTAATTTTTATTTTGGAATAGCATTCCCCTTGATTTCTGCTGTTGTTTTCACTTCTTGCTTTTTTAGCTATCCAATGGTAATGCACAAAACTGGAATCTGTAAGCAGAGTTCATGTTATTCTGAAGTCCTGGAAAGCCTGGAAGGATTTGTAGTCAGTCTGCATTTCATGGAGGACTGGATTGTATATGTTTTTCATCTTGCAAGTATCATGGTACTTCTGTTATGAAGAGAATTTTCATGATCAAAAATGTGATTCTTTGGGAGGCTTCGGAGAAGTAAATCTGTTTCACTGAGACAAACACTTCCAATGCACTTGGAAAGGGTTCTCCTCAAAGCTGCCTTTGGACCAAGTCCTAAACTGACATGGTAGTAAAGCTGGGGCTGTCGCTGAGCCTTCAAAAAGCTTAAAATGTAATTGTTATGACAGAAGTAAACAGGAAAAGATGGAAACACATTAATTGAAATTATTTACCTCTTTTTAGATGAGTATTTGGTTTGCTTTGTTCTTTTATTTTCATAATATTCCAGAGACCTAATGTTTAGTTTCATGTCCTTTGGCATTAGTCAGTCATGGTGCAGGCCTTCTCAAAGGCTTGTGGCAGACTGTGCACCTGTGACATTTGTTAATTCCAAAAAATTAGCGCTAGACAAACTGATTTTTGTATTTGTTGGCTAACCTAAAAGGTACATGTGCATGAAAATATAAGTTAGGTCAGATTATTTCCTCTTCTTGAAAATGGCATGATTTTCATGTTCGCATGTTAAGTCCTAGACATTGGTGTGAACTGCTGGTACTCTGATGCGGAGTACATGGGTACAGCACCAGGTGGTAGAGGGAGGGGAAGGAACTCCTCGGCTGAGTGTTAATTTGCTTTGAGTTCTAAATTGAGTTGGAAAACTTCTGTGCACTGTCCCTGGTGGGCTTTCTTCATGTGAAATCTCTCTGTAGATGGTTCGCTATTAAAATCTGTGAACTAAGGAAAAGAAAGAGGAACACTTTTCTAGTCCTAGGTTGGTAAAGAGTTGACTGGCTCTGCACCCAAAATTTGGATGTAAGCTTGAAGCCCTGTGCTCACAAGGTATTTGATATCTGAGGTGCTGGGAAGATCTGAGATACCTAAGGTCTTGGTGCCTTCACAACTAGTGTCCTGAACTTTACTCTCTGACACAAATTTTGCAAGACTGTTCCTTGTCTGTTGGGATCTGATTCAGAGAAGAATAGTCTACAGTTATCTTCACTGAGAACAGGTCTTTTTCTGAAGAAGATAATAAAATTTTGTCGGAACTTTTTTGTTTCACAGAAACGTTGTAGAACAGTGCTAACTAGAGTTCAGTTTTCATTTGTAAATATCTTTATGGTTATTACAAGAAGGATTATTTAATACCTGGCTGGTTATTATATAACCTCAGTTTGCAATACCTGTTAATCTACAGCAATATACACTTGACTTTATTTAAGCAGGAAATATTTTCTTGTTTGGCTGTCTTCTTTTTAACAGTAGAATATTGTATTAAAAAGCCAGTCCAGATGCATGTGAAGTTCTACTCCAGATAGTAGCAGAAATGGTTTCTCTTTAAAACTGAAATGCAAGCTATACATACCAAGCTGTCAGATTTCCTGTAAGGATCCGACCAACATTTTATGAAACTCTACAAATAAAGCCATTCCAGAACAAGGGAACAAAATGGCTACATGAATAATGTGTAAAGAGATTTATATAGGAATGTAACAGTTACAGAAATGTATCTACAAAGATCTCATTCTCCAGGCTTCTTCTATTGCTATTCACAGGAGAAGTGTCTCAGCTTCCTATTAGGACTGGTCATGGGTCCTGAGCAACTCATTGTCTGCAGCCTTTGTTCAATATAGGCTCTTGGAGATCTCCACCAGATTGGTTTCCACTGAAGGGTATGTGGAGACTACCACTTTGTTTTAAAACAGAGCTGAAGGAGTAGGTGATCCTCTTACCTCTCCTTTTCTCATAGTAATTTAGTGATTGGAACACTTCTTCAGTACTCGTGTTTCAGGTGGAGGAGATTCAAATACCTACTTGACTGTTTGTAAAGTAGAGAGTGGGTTAAGAAGGGGGAAGGGTGGAAGGACACTCCTACTGTATGTTGTTCGATGGGATTCATTTGTCATAGACTTGTGGAAAAATCAAAGTGAATCAGAAAAAGAGCAATTAATATAGGTTGTTCACCTGTGACTGGGGAGTCTTAGAGTCCAGTTATATTTCCTACTTCTGATTTTTAGTTACTGGTGCATCAAACAGCCCTTGAGGAGACTGCAAACGCAACCTTCCCATTTTCACCCAAGTGTCCTATGCAGGTAGCCACAGACTCAAGCCTAAGCTTGCTGCTTTCTTCTTGGTCCAGCAGTTCACAAAGTATGCCCACTCTGGAGGAGCACTTGCAACTGAGGGAGTTCCTGTACCAGACTTCTCTATACCACAACATTTAGGGAATACCTGTAAAAGAGGGATTGGGGTCCCTCAAAATGAGGAAATTATTACACTTGAGGTTAACTGTAGTACTTGCCCATGTAATTCTCTGAGAAACTGTTGGATAAAACTGGGGCAACTAGCTATAATTTAAAACAAAATGGTGACTCCTGGACTGTCTTGGAAGGAGACTGTTCAGTGTCTGGTTTTAGAGCAGGTGCTGATGTATGAAACCTGAGTATAGAAGAATGCCTAAAACTTTCTGAAGAATAATATGCACCTCTATCCTCTCCCTGTTTGTACTAACTGAATTAGGCGCCTCCCTGTTCAACCTGTTTTGTCTGTCTTTTCTCCAGCTCAGCCCCTGAACACGCTAATTGAAGAAGTTAAGGCAGATCTGATAGATAACCCTTTAGAAGTGCCTGATTCTCTCCATGGACGAGTAGGTGAACTCAGAGTGACCAGCTTTGATTTAGATACCTGAATTTTAGCTTTCTAGAGTTGAAAAAGATTAATCACATCTTTTGCTACTAAAAGGAAGCCAGGTTGCTTAAATGTCTGACAGTAAGCAAATGGCCTTTTCTTTTTTACTTACCAATACAATTAATAGTATTTTTACCCTTTTCAAGGTCTTGTGTGAACCTTACATTATGCTAGTTTAAAGACAATTAATTGTACTATTAACTTTTGCTTTTCCAGGGCACAGTTGGCCAGAATTATCAACTGCTGTCTAATGGTACAGTTAAATACCATAATTCTGAATACACTTTAGGCCACATAATTTTTTTGTTGATGCTTTTTTCATTTTGTGGGGTTTTTTTTATAGCTTGCTGTTTCTTATTATCTGATCTGAATAGCTATTGTACACCTTACTCTAAGTAGTTTAACTAGAGAATAGGGATAAGGAATTGGCCAAACAGTCTCTTTCTGATGGATGACCCTGTATTATATAGCTAATAGTGACAAGTGGTTTTCTTGGAAGGGTTTGATCAATAAAATTCCCCTGGATTTATGATCCCATTGTCTTTGTCTCCTTACAAAGTAACAGTTGCTGTTCTTGTAGGCTTGACTGGTATTTCATTTATCAGATGAAACTTTCTGCTTTGCCCAGTTGAGACTGTCATTGTAATGCTCTGAGACTTTTAGGACACCAAACTGTAAGATAAGAATCTGTTCATCGTTGGTAATTGCTGTAATGAAGTTTGTTGGTTTTTTTTTTTTACATTGTAATGTACTTCATGGTTCAATTATCAAGGACTCATAGAAACTGAGTTGCAGAAAGGAGCAGCTTCTGCTTTGTAGCATTGGGGTAGACTAACTGTAGTTAAAAGGAGCGGGTTGTGTGAGGCAAAATAATAGAATCATTTAGGTTGGAAAAGACCTTTAAGATCATCAAGTCCAACCGTTAACCTAGCACTCCCAAGTCCACCACTAAACCATGTCCCTAAGCACCACACCTACACGTCTTTTAAATACCTCCAGGGA
>NW_008796221.1:6945675-6956634 GCF_000699145.1 Aptenodytes forsteri | reverse complement strand
GAACACAGTATTCGAGGTGCGGCCTCACCAGTGCCGAGTACAGGGGCACGATCACTTCCCTACTCCTGCTGGCCACACTATTTCTGATACAGGCCAGGATGCCATTGACCTTCTTGGCCGCCTGGGCACACTGCCGGCTCATGTTCAGTCAACTGTTGACCAATCCCCCAGGTCCTTTTCCGCCAGGCAGCTTGCCAGCCACAGTGCATCAGGAAGTGGAAGTCTAGTGGGTATTTCCAGCCTCTCTGGAGTTAAACATAGCTGCTGTTGTAGCCTCCTCCAATAATTTCCCAAAATTTCATTACAGAGGATGAAGATACAAGGTCTGATAAGAGGCAAGCTAACAGCAATGAGGTCCTTCTGTAAAAGAAGGAATTTGCCTGAAGCAGCTGCTTTGAGTGGCCCAGTAGCCATCTCTGGTGACTGAGGCAGGGTAGATGTGCACTCAAGGTAAACTCCAAGAGAAAACAGTTCTCAGTGGAGTCTTTATGGTGCCTCATAAGCTCCCGGAGACTGCGAAGTAGCTAAGGAAGAACCTCGCCATCAAATGCTTGCTAGTAGTGACTTCGTTCATCTCATGCTCTTCTGTTCTGGCTCTGTTTCCATCATTGGAACAGAATGTTTAGCTATAAATTAATCATGTTATTTTATGATTTGGCTTTCATCATTGGCTTTCACCATTGGCCCTGGGAATGACAAATCAATACACAGAATCACAAACTTGGACTGCCTTTCACTCCGTGTGAGCTGTGCCCAGCCTCTGCAAAATCTCATATGCTTTATCCCCTTGCTGAAAGAGCTTTCTTGAGCACCAGTTGTCCTAAAAGCTACAGTTTTAAAGAGTAGGATTATTTTGAAGCTATAACCTTTGTTCCTTTGGCAAGCAAGCAGCAAGTGACTAGGAAAATACATTCCCTCTTAACAGTGACCTAGTCACTTGTTTGTGCCTGTCTATCAGCTGACCAAATGGCACTTCATTCCTAAAAAGATACTCTTTTCAACTTCAATACTAACTGGTGATTATTTTTTTTAAATTATTTTAATTTTTTTTCTTATTTCAGGTTTTGCAAAGGATTTACTTCAAATCACAACTTGTGTAGAAGTACTCTGAGGGAAATCTAGCCTACGAAAAAAACCCAAACTGTTAAAAGGAGGAAAGGTCATCTTGTAGACAGATGAAGGTTAAGGTTTGCCTATTTTGTTATCTAAAAGCATAGTTCTGTAGCTAGAGATAATCAAATATATGTCAAAATAGTTAATGCCAGAAAATATACTTGCTCATCACAGTAATCTTGTAGCTCTTGACCAAAAAATATGCCAGAGTTCACTTTAAATGACATTACCTGGTTGTTCTAACTGGCAGAATGCTACTTCATCTTAATTTTTCTAGTCTGATATCAGTACTTTATAGAATAAAGCCTAATTTCTCATAAATGCTAGTCATAAACATATTAGCATATAAACAATTCATGCAGAGTTATTTTGTGGGAGTTAGAGGAGTAGAGGAGTTAATATTTATTGGTACAATGTACTAGGAATGCAGCCAGATATCCTCTGATGCAGGCTGTGCTCAGTAGTGGTGAATATAAGATCAGCAGCACATGGAGTGAAAGACTGGCAAAGACAGGACTCTAATTCATAAACAGAGAAGTTGGATTTGTGCATTAAGATTGTTATTATACAACAGTGTACAAAAGACAGCACTAGAGAGAGCATTTGCCCCAGGTTTACCCCTACTCAACTAATTGCTCCCAAGCTAGCTGCTGCTGTTATGGTTATAAACGTTGGCGTAAATGCCTCCAGTTTTCACTGTAATTGATCATAATAAATCTTTTTCTGTCAAAGCTCAACTGAACCTTTTCAGTGGTTTACTAATAATTATTCTCACTGGTCTCTCTACTAAGTTTGGCATATCTTTAACTTAATGTTAGTCTGCAGAGACCCGAGCTTGTCCAGATTATTTCCATAAATCTTGCATGTCCTTTTTCCAGAAATATTTTTAAGATCTGTTGCTTTTACCTGGGCAGTACTGAAGATCAGATAAATATATTCCACAGGCTTGAAATAAACTCTGCTTTTTTAAGGAAAAAGAGAACTCAACCCAGAGGGGCTTTTGGAAGTACAATAATTACCAAGATAGATAGAATTTATGCTCTCAATAGCTAGAAAAAAATTGCAGTTGAATGGCCTATGGGCTTGGCTAGCAGTCATAGGAACTGCATATATGAGAAATGGAGTGATCTGGATTTTGGCTGTTCTTAAAGGAAGGAGCAGCTTCAATGAGGGGTAATGCTCAGGAAGGGTGCCTGTTGCTTGCAAAGTTACAGGCTTGCTTTGCATCTGTGCAAGCAGTTTGCTCAGTAAAAATATATTGAAATTAATAGGAAAACGTATAAAACATTGGGATTATCTAATTAGAAAACATAAAACCAACAAGATAATCATTCATTCTTATTTACACAGTGGGCCTGTTTGACCTTTAACATAGTCAGTATGTCTGCAATATTGTTCAAATGGCGACTCGTTCTGTTGGTGTGCTTGGGCTTGTTCTTTTGATCCAGGGATTGTGCTACACAGCACCGCTTATGCCAGAGAAATGGACTTCATATAAGGAGGAGTCCTTTATGGTAGACATTTATTTTATTAATGAGGCCACTAAGCAGCAAAGACTTCGTTAATTTGTCACTTGTATATCAACAAGTCTTGATGCTTTAAAGAGTAACACTCCTCTGCTAGAGACTGTTTCCTCTCCAAATGATGACCTCCAGTAGGATTCATTAATAAGTAGCAATAAGTTTTACAACAAGGACAACTTACAGAAATATTAGCATGGTAATTGTATATGGGGTTATCCAGCCAAGGAGAGCACACAGCCATTGTGACTACTGTTGTCCAAAGGAGAGCTCAGAGGACTTGTAGAAAACACATTTGTGCTCTCACTGTAGGACTTGTGGCTGCTTTTAAGTATGAAATGCTGAGGTTACACCTCAGTGTGGCTGTATTGCCTGTCTCATCAAATGTCTGTGACTCTTCTTTCATTTCTTTTCCTTTAGTTTTGTATTAGGTACTGTATATTTTTGCAAAATTATTTGATGCCACAGTATCCATGCCATGCTGTGGCTGGACTGTGTCTTAAATTTCCTTTGTTCCTCTGAACTAACATTCCCCACGTGATCCATGACAGAGATAACTTTAAACACTTTTCTTCAATGTCTAGCAAGGCATTCTAAAACATTAAACTGTTGTAGCCTATCCTGAAGGCCTTATTATGATGGGATCGCTTTCCCTCTTGAGCTTCATTTGCTCTACAGTTTTCATCCAGTCTCCAAATTTTAGCATTAACTATATGGGGGTAAATAATTGCCTTCAAGTTACAAACTTTTTGGTCCACCAGAGCATCCTCATAAGATAGTATGAAGCCAACCACCTTTATGTTTTGTCGCAGTTGTTACGAATATTTGATGCTTAATTAAAGCCCCAGCTCTATGAAGCAAATATGTACTGGGAAAATTTCAGGTGTAATGTAAAAGTGATAAGATGCTAGTTGCCATGATGGTGGGAAAAAACTTGATAATCTGACAATAACGTGCATCAACAGGTGAAAAAGAGACGATAAAATTCCAGGCCTTTCTTAAAGCCAGCCATGTAATCTTCAGGGTGTTGTGGAGCTGGTGAGGTTTGTGTTTGGCATTAAAATGTATTGTAATTTTGCTTCTTCAGGGACAAAAAAAATTGCAAAGCCTTTTGCAGTACCTTGAATAGAGAATTTTCAAGTTTATGGCTAAGGATTGTAAAAGTTTCTTATTCTGTGGGGGTGGGGCTTATTTTTGTATTAATACTTGAAACTCAGATTGTCAGTTTACTGTTTGGATGGAACTGGCAAACTTTCAGTGAACATCTTTGCAATATTAGTTTGATTTGCTGACATTAAAAGTCTGGGTACATCTTCTTTCTGAACATCTAGGTTTTCTCTGTGTAGTGGAGGGATTTGAAGTTTATAGCATGGATATGCTTTTTTACTACGCCTGTAAAAATCCACCCACATTTGGCAAAGTTATAAACATTTGAAAAATTGCATTTCACACATTCCTGGTCAAATCTTATTAGATTTTTTAGCAGCTACACTTCCAAAAGATTACATATGTATTGGATGTTTGCCTCCTTCAAGATAGGACTTTCCTTGACATTGCTGCTCTAAGTTGGACAGGTTAAACCAGTACAACCAGAAGAACTGAGATCAAGGAATTTGCCTGTCATGTTTTCTAGTGAGCATCCTGTTAAGATCAGTTAGCACATCAATATGAATTAAACATTGAGGATTAAACTTCAGAAGAGATAGGAACTGGGCAGGTGGGTGAGAGTGGTTGTTAGTTAAGTGGTAAGTAAGTTGTGTTTGTCTGCATGGCTAACCAAGAGTGGGAGCAGGACAGATAAGATGAGGATCATAGAAGGGAGTTCTGGCTGAGCAAAGGACAGGGGTTGAACTGGTGGCCTTGAAGGAAGAGCATGACAAAGAAGTGAGATCCAGTGAGGAGCTGGATTGCATGAAGAGAGTATGCTGCAGCTGGAGAAAACCATGAGAGGGTAGCGAGACTGGGTGGAATGGTCTTGATACAGTAAAGGAGAGAGACAGCCTCAGTGTTCTGGATGCAATCTCCTATGTGACTTCAACCTGAGTTCTACCAGGAGATAAAGTACTTCAAGTGTGCTAGAGGTGTGCTTGAGTACACATCACGTGACATCGAGTATAGATGCTAGGCAAACTTTTTGCTATAAAATGAATGCCTTCAGTGCATGAAATTGCATCCAGTGTCCCCCAACAATGCTTGCACATGCTGATGCAGAGCTTCTCAATCATTCAGTTATGTTGGCTACCCCTTAAAGCCAAGATTTTGTGACAATTTTTTCCCCCATGTTTTTTGGCTAGACCACCTTCCCTTTTGTTTTGCATTATGGAAAATCCTTGCGTTGATTAGGCAAAGATCTATTAAAACACTTTCCTGAAATTGTTTTTCTATAACTTCTAACTAAACTTACCAGCTGCAATTAGGGAGGAGCCAGCAGGTTGTCCTTGGTGTCACTGGAGAAACTTGGAGCTTTTTGCAGCAGGATTTACGAGTTTCCAAGGTTTAAAAAAGAAGAGAAGAGAAGTTGTTGTGTATCTACTGATGTAGTTCTCTTAGGAGGTTCTGCATCATGTCTACTATAAGTGGATACTACACGTCTGCCTTCATTCTTTTGCCTGAAGTCCAAGGTATGGGAACCTCCAGTATCTCCAGTTTTATTTGGAACACTGCTGCAGTTGCTCAGTGCTTTCTTGGCCTGTTGGTATCCTCTATAAGACAAGAATTACTTTCACATAAATTTAGCTCTCCTTCTGTAGTCACCCAGCAAGGACAAATTGTCACCTCCCTTTTTTTGTGGTTTTTTTTGTTTGTTTTGTTTTGGGTTTTTTCTTCTTTTCTTTCTATCTCTCTGTAAATACATGGGTTGTTCTTATGATCCCCCCACCAAATGCTTTGTCATTACTACCCCACATCTTCATAGTCATACTTTACATCTCTTCCTGTATGTAAGTATTTTGGTTTTCTGTAATGTAGAAGCACCTTCATAGACCTTCGTAAGTTATGACATTTTCTCTATTTCTATATAATCCAGAAAGGAGATAATCTGGCCTTTTATTTTTCCCTTCTTGCAAATACTCTTTGCATAAAGAAAAAACAATTGTCTGGCAAAAGTGAAAATCAGATGGTGTGTCAGCAGAACCTGAACCTGCTGAAATAACTTCTGCACCCTGACCCACTGGGTTGAAGCTGATTGACGCAGCTCAGCATGATCAAAGTGAAAACATAGGGAAGCAAAGTAAGCATTTAACAAATAGCTCCTTTGTGACTTGACTGTTAACTTAGGAAAGAAAGCCATTTTGTGACTTCAGGAAGTATGCTTTTCCATTTATGCATCAACATCATTGTACTTTTGGCCCATGCACAGCTGAGTAGGTCACCAGTCATAGGTAGCTTCTCTAACTCGAGGCAGAAGTTATCTTCCTTTCCCTGCTGTTCTGTGCAGGTTTGTCTACACCTTGTGTAGGAGTTCAAGGTCTGAAGCAAGAATGACTGGTTTTTGACTCATTATCTTCCTTCTGAATGTCAATTGAACAATACCGTTCTGGAAGGCAGAATAGCCAAAGTATAGCAATGCCTGATTTCCGCACTAAGTGATGACTTCTTGGCTTTGACAGATATTTTCTAAAGAAAAATAGGACGACATTGCACCACTTTAGCAAAAAAATTGATATTGAATTGTGGGTTATCTTTTTTTTTCCCTTTTCTAATACCATTCTTTTGTTTGCTTCAAATCAAAGGGGAAAGAGCGAGCCATAAATTGCTGAACTTGCGTACAGGTTTTGATTTACTTTATCCTGGCCAAGACAAGTAAATCAAGTAAAGATTCAAAACGCTACAGCTTTCTACAGTTGCTTACTTTTTTCCTGATTATAATGTGTTCTTTATTTTTCTTAAGAAAAGTGGTTTCTTATAACCATAAAGCTGAATTCTTTTGAGATGAATAGAATGTAAAATCAGTTAGTGCCCAACAGAAAAGAGACCCAGGGTAGAATTACTAGGCTTCTCCCAGGGCACATAATGAAAGTTTGACCTCATGTTTAAAAGGAGTAGCTTAGGCCCAATCCAAATTTCATTGAATTGAGTGGAGTCACTGTACTTTTAATGGAAAAAGAGTTGGCGCCTTTATTAGTAACTTTAATATAGTACCGTCTCAAGAGGTTGCATTCTACTGCATTTTATGTTTGAATATGACTGCCTTGCTGCAAATGAGCCGGTTATTGCGATTTCAGCAGCAGCAGACAATTTCTTGAACAGGTCACCATTACGAGTAATGACATGGAGGGAGAAAAGTTTATTGCCTGCTTGAATTTTTTTGTGGATGAAGAGCTAGAAGCACAAAAGTTCAAAGAGGAGATGCATTCCTTAGTTTTAATGCACACTGCTGTGTTCCAGAAAAAGAGGGGGGTAAGGGGGAAATTATGTGGGTATGGAAAATGTGTCATGAAATAGGTGTTTCACTTGCAGTTGGAGCTGAGGTGCTACAAAAGGTCCCAAGAAGGTAGTTATGAAACCTTGGTATCAAGCATTGTCTGGAGGAAGTGGAGCAAAACTTCTTTTCATCCTAGTAGGAGAAATGTGGAGCCGTCTCCTTGCTTTTTCCGTGAATGATGCATCGAAATGCTACAGAGCACTGCAGCACAGAGACAGTAGCTCCAAAGCTGGAGGCAAGGCAGTGGTGTCAATGCTGGGCTGTGGCAGAGCTAATTTATGCTGGTGGCCCCGTCTAAGATCTGGACTTGGTTTGCTTTGCAGGACATTTAATGCCACAGCAAATATGTTGCCTACAAACTGTTGGGGGGGTTACTTTTTGTTTTGCCCCTCCATCCCCCCTGGGAAAGAAGGAGGACCTTGGTAGACTCTGCCAGCCCAGCCTTCCTCCTGACATGTTAGAATAAATTGGGAATAGTTCCCAGCTGCAGACGTGTATTCCCACATTCCCCAGTATAGATGTATGCAGGGTCTAGCTCTCACCTGAGTGGCTTTTATCTTTCAAATCTAGAGGTGGCTTGTTTGGAGCCAGATTATATGTATCTGGATGATGCTATATTGCCAATTCTAGGTAATGCCTTTATGAAGCTTACTTGTTTTTTAGCTAGTTGATGACTGGTATATATCTGGATTACTTATCTTTCCTTTTAAAGGCTGTATTTTGCATTTCCATACTGAAAGCAATCAGAAAACACATTAAAAAGTTAGGTAAATCATATCTAGATGGTATTCTGACAATTTCATTGCCATACATAGCAATGGAAATACAGCATTGATTAGAAAATCAGGAAAGATTGATGTTTTTTTTCACAAAACAAATCTAAAATCTACTTAAAATTTACTTTTTCTGTCACTTCACCCCTATTTTAGAATACATATTGTGAAGTGCTAAAATGATACAAATTAAAATTTCCATTTCTTTTCTGACTTCAATGCTGACATGAGATGGCCCTGAAGTGAGATAGGAGAACACAAGTTTCTTAAGCTTGTCTAAGTGTCATCTTCTAAACATTGCAGAAAACAGATAATTTCACAAAGACATTAGTTTTAAATATGGTCCCATAAATATACTTAAACATTGCTTTTCAAATGAAAATATAATAGAGCATCATTGTTTACAGAGTGTGCCATGAACTAGCCATGAAGCAAAGTACTTCTAAAACCTTAGTTTTGCCGCTGAGTTTTAAATCTCCTCCTAAATATTTAAAGGAGAATATTGGAATATTAATTCTAAAAAGCTTCATAATAAGAACTAATATGTCAGAACTGGTTTTGGTTGCTTGGGATCAGAAAAACTTTTTATTTCTTGGAGGAAGCAATTGTGGTCTGCAGATGCCCTAGGGAACTGGCCATGTGTTGGCCATCCCGTGTACCCAGAAGGGAGTGCTGTAAGGACTTCACATCTTAGGTGCCTGCTCACATGTGGTTTTGGGAAACATTTGTGTGATCTTTTATGTTGTCAAATATAAAAGTATATATAAAAATCAAAGAAAACAGCATAAAAGGGTTCAAATGTCTAAACTGAGGTACTTTAATCTAGACCAACAAATTAATGAGCTAGTGATTAAGAAATATTAAAAATTACACCAAAAAATTACAAAAATCTACTCATTGTATTACCCGATGCTCATGTACTTTCTTAGGGCAAAAGAAATGTTTTCTCTGTTGGGAACCTGTGATAATATCACCATACAGCCAGGTTTCTTGAAGAATGCAGTTTGTGTATACTGACTTTTCTTCAAAGCAGTTGACCTATCTTCCTTTACGCAAAGCAAATTTCTGAAAGGAGGATAGCCTATAAATAAGGAGATGGAAGTGGGCTGTGTTATAGCGTGGTAACTGCTTTCCTCTTACAATGTTTCAGCAAAGCTTGTGACTTAGCTGTTTTTTATTGTGACCATTGCCAGCTCTGCTGCTACTCTCCTGCCTTTATCAAGGTCTTAACGCTGTTAGAACTTAATCGACTCTGTCCAGACCTCAGTTGGTGCCACACGAGGATCTTGTTTGATACCCCACAAAGAACTTGGAGGTTGAGCATGGAAGGTTAAGAGATGCAGATTGCAAAATTGCTAGTTTAGCATCAGTCCAAACCAGCAGAGGATCTGCCAGGGCATTGGTCACGAGAGGAGACAGCTGCTGCCTTTTTTCTGTTGAGCATTTACTGGTGCATCCATTGGCAGGGTGAAAGGGAGCATTTCTTGGCCCTACCACCAAACGTTTTGTGTCCCTAATTTTCTTAGCAGTTTGCATGGGCTTAAATACTTACATATATATATTTACAAATTAGTCACTTGAGTGTTGTTTAACTCCAAATTTTACTTTAGAGACGTGTAATTTCTGATTTCATTTGCTTAGTCTAATGATGTGCATTAGCTAAAACCACCCTTAATGTTTATGCAGAACACGAGTTTCTTTACAGAGCAGTGCCAATGAACTTCCTTATCACTAGCTATTCTAATGCTTTGTTTCTGATCAGTTTATTATATCAAGCCAAAATGTACATTACTCTAGCTTCCAGCTAATCATAGACCAGAGTCTAGACTGAATTTCTGCCTTTGTTTCCCTTACAAGGGTTTGTATCTAATGTTTCCAGAACAGAGAACTGATGTTCACATGCAGTGATCTTGCTGCAGTATATAGTATAAAAGGGGCTAAAATAGTTTAGTGCTGATGTTTCCATTAAATACAAAATATGAAAACTCTCTGTAGGAAGCAACATTAAATTACGTATCACTGTAATTGCAGCAAACAACATTATTATTTCTACTAACTGCTATGGTCATGAGGTAATTAAAAAAATAAATAAATAAATAAAAAGCAGGGACATGCATACGCATACTTTTTCCTGAAATGAGCTAGTGATTGGGGTGTCAGTAAGAGCAGAAGGTTTCTAAGGAATAGACTTTTCTTAGGGCTTTTTTTGCTTCAAATATTTGGAGACCTGTTTTCTTCCAGGCCCTGGTGGTATAGAAAGAACACTGGGATTTTGGGGTTTGTTTGTTTGTTTTGTTGTTTGTGGGGTTTTTGGGTTGTTTTTAAATACAGTAACTGAACCAATATTCATTTGCCACTTCTGTGACAAAACAAGGCACACAGGAGTTCAGGGGAGATAATCAACCTTTTCTTTCATCATGTTATTAGCTTCATCTGTCCAGGTTGGCACTTCTTGTGGTTATGTATGCCAAATGTTCATGATTATTTGTTTGGTCACACAGCAACACTGCATGGCTTTGTAACGCTTTGGTCAGTCACCTTTAATGCACCTCCTTTGATTTGTCTTTTCTGACGCTGTTTTGTGCCTTGCCCAGTGGTTGCTAATTTCTTTCAATTAAAAATAACCCTTTTCCACTGCTGAAATAGTTCACTTGCTACTCTGTACCATGTAGCATAAAAAAATTGTCGCCCTTTTTAATATTTTTTCCTTTGGGACTGGATTTCAAAGCAACACATGAAAAGTTTTTCTTTGTTTCGTATTGTTTCATTTACAGTAGCCTGAATTCAAAAAAGAGGCATAAACAGAATAAATTAGCCAGCGTATTTAAAGTTGGGAATATATACTTACTAAAAGTATAAAACTCTTGGGAGATTGTATCCAAAAGCTTGTGTAAACTGCATGAATTCTTGCTTGGAAATAAATTTACTTAAATTCTCTTTCCATTAGAAATATATCAGAGAGAGCACTGTTCTTAAGGAAAAATGTGATTTAAATAGTTTTATACTTACCAAATTATTTTCATCCCTAGTTGCTCAAAAATAGTCATTATTCTTTTACAGCTCATTTTAAATTTGGATGATGCTTTTCATTTATTAAAAAAAAAAAAAAATGTTTGTGAAAAATATAAGT
>NW_008796221.1:6926942-6943883 GCF_000699145.1 Aptenodytes forsteri | reverse complement strand
AATGTTCATGATTATTTGTTTGGTCACACAGCAACACTGCATGGCTTTGTAACGCTTTGGTCAGTCACCTTTAATGCACCTCCTTTGATTTGTCTTTTCTGACACTGTTTTGTGCCTTGCCCAGTGGTTGCTAATTTCTTTCAATTAAAAATAACCCTTTTCCACTGCTGAAATAGTTCACTTGCTACTCTGTACCATGTAGCATAAAAAAATTGTCGCCCTTTTTAATATTTTTTCCTTTGGGACTGGATTTCAAAGCAACACATGAAAAGTTTTTCTTTGTTTCGTATTGTTTCATTTACAGTAGCCTGAATTCAAAAAAGAGGCATAAACAGAATAAATTAGCCAGCGTATTTAAAGTTGGGAATATATACTTACTAAAAGTATAAAACTCTTGGGAGATGGTATCCAAAAGCTTGTGTAAACTGCATGAATTCTTGCTTGGAAATAAATTTACTTAAATTCTCTTTCCATTAGAAATATATCAGAGAGAGCACTGTTCTTAAGGAAAAATGTGATTTAAATAGTTTTATACTTACCAAATTATTTTCATCCCTAGTTGCTCAAAAATAGTCATTATTCTTTTACAGCTCATTTTAAATTTGGATGATGCTTTTCATTTATTAAAAAAAAAAAAAAATTGTTTGTGAAAAATATAAGTTGGTGAACAAACGCTCTCTAGTGCAGGTTGAAGGTCTAGTATGTGCTGTAGAATCTAGTACAGATCATGGCTGTAAAGGCACCTCTGTTAAATTTCGTAGACACTCCTGTAAACCCTTCCCATTATTACATTAGTACTAAAGTGTGGATTTTTTTCCAAATTAAGCACCCTTTTGCCTTTAGGCTCCTGTGTAAGAAAGCGATCAATAGCATCTTCATAAATCCCACTGAACCTTGAGAATACAGCATGTCCTTCAGTCTTTCGAGAATTGGGGCCAATAATAATTTTACAAATAGGTTGGTAGTATAGAAGGTTCATGAATGACAGTTTTGTAGTTCATACTACCCACAGTCATCTATTCAGGTGCTGATAGTGAGGAGAAATAAACACTGATTAGGCTAAGACGAAACTACAGGGGAAAATCTGAGGGGTTTGGATATATCTAGGTTACATTAATTGTATTTTCTGCCTATCCTGCCATCAAAAGAGAAATTTTGACTTTTGCTTAGTGATGTGTTTAAACACCTTGCTGAACTGGAATTTTTTTTCTTCTCTACCTATTTTTTCTTGAAACAAGTATTTATGGGATATCCAGCATAGATTCTTGAAGAATATAATAATATTGATCTTTAGCAAATTCAGATGTTTTAAAATTTTAGGTTTATTTTTGACCTTTCTCAGGTTTCAAAATACACATAGATTTATGCTGCGTACACTACTGGGTAGATGCTTTCTTACATTCCCTTTCAAATAGATTAAATCGAGGAAAGGGACTTTAGTGATATATAGCTCAATCACTTGACTCTTTCTTGATTATTTTGAACTATGAATCTTAAATAGATACATAGATGTCTTTCCATCATTGGGACAGATGGGAGTAGCTTTCTCATTTAACAGAATCCAATTTGACCTGAGCATATCTTTCTCTTACTTATTTTAATGTGTTTCATTTCATGTCTCCAAATGTTTTCATTTTTACCCAACTCCGTGGGTCAGCTCCAAAATTCACATGCTATAACCCTTCCTCTCCCCACCTCTACCAGAATGAGCAATCATATTTTATTCCTTATTCTCCCAAGTGGGCTACTTCTGCCAGACTTGTGTTTGTTTTGTTCGCCTGCCAAACTCCAGCAAATGTCTTATGTTTTAAGGATGATGGGCCAGTCTCCGCATGAATTCAGATGGTTCTGCAGATTTTTTGGAGGGTGTGGTTTGTTTTTTTTTTCTTTTGTTTTGGGCCTTTTTTTAAATTTTTACTTGCAGATTTTTTAGTCTGTAAGACATAGCAGCTAAAATGATCTTCAGCTAAAGAGTGAATTTTGTTCTGTTCTTTCAGAATGTTAAATGTTAAAATTCACTTTAAAGCAATCAGGAATTCAGAGCACTCCATGGCGAGATCTTTCACTCATTTATGAAAGAAAGATAGATCAGCTGTCCAGGAATTTGTGGTTTAAACGGTATTTACAGCTAGTACACTTTAACAGCTCCTCACTGTGTTTACGTGACCTGTTAAGGGCAAAACTTATGTTCACTCATATTCTACAATCAGTGTAATCCTGAAACTTGCCATGAAAGTTTGATTTCAGTAGTTCACTGCTGACATTTTTATGAAACTCCTCTGAGATGTGGATTTTTATTTTACCGCTGTGGGTAATGCCTATGTAAATCTGTCTGGGAAAATAAGCCGAATTACATGCAAGGCTGACATGAATTTCCCCGCCCCGAACTGTTTGTCAATTCTATTCCATTCCACAAAATTATAACGATGTGGCTGTCCAGGCTGTCATCTGAATATTACAATGTGAGTGGGATATTTTTCATACTATTGAGACCTCAGCCAAAATAAACAGTTATGAAAACTAGTTTGAAATATTTTTTGTTTGCTTTTTGAATTTTATTTTTATTTTTTAATATGAATTCAAGCCCTTATGTTCCATGGTGTTGGCTACTAACTGCCTGTATAGGAGGAGTGGAGGGATTTTACTGATCATATTCTAATTGTCAACAGATAGGTGTCACTTTCTTCTAAAAATGTAGTGTTGCCCTTTGTAAGATTCTGTGGTAAATGCAAATGGTTGTGAGGATGGAAGCAAGGGGTGGGATGGAGGATAACCTCTTAAACAAGCATGGTGCCGATGGTCAGAAGTTATCATGGAGAACTTCCATGTTTAGACATGATGCAAGTTTGAGGTGCTGTAAAGGTAAAGGGAAGAGGAGGACGAGAAGCAATTGCAAAATAATAAAAGAGTGCCTATTTTCAACTTTGTGAAAGACCTTAGTTTCAGAAGGGATTTTACTGTGAGAGGGCGGGAAGAGAGGAGGGCAGGAGAAAATAGAGCACATGAGGAAAAGGACAATACCAGGTATAGAAAGATGCAAAAGGCATAGGCAGAAATAGTATTTGAGAGAAAATGATGCAAAAGAAACAATTAATGTGCATTTTTCTCTTGAAATCCTCAGTAAAACAAAGGACATGACCAGAGGAAAGGTGCTGGATGTGACTGATGGTGGCTTGTGGGGTTACAGATTTGACAAGATGGTCAAAACAGGATGAGGGCAGCCAACAAGTCTTTACAAATCAATCATCTTTTCCATGTTGCTGAACCCCTTTTTGTGGGGAACCTTTACAGAGGTCAGGGTGGTCTGTCCAGTCCTAGTTCAAGTCAGCAACATTATCATTAAAAGAAACAGTTCCGTTTATAGGTCTTTAACTTCATTGTGTCCTGTATATGTGCCAGTATTGAGCTCAGTGAAGAGAACATTGTTCATCTGATAGTAGAATGGATGGATGTGTCATAGTCCCAGGGAGGTCATACCCTCACAAGTCCCTGGGGCATCCATATGTGCCTGGAGCAGTTACAAGTTTTGGAAGATGGTGAAGGTTGTGTGGCAGCCCCTCTCCTAAGACGCCGCTGTCACTTGTATTGTTTTAGGCAGTGGCGCTGGGTAGGTTCTGAAGAATAACAGGGAATCCTGCGAACGTGCACTGACGTCAGTAGTGGTTTTCCTCATTAAAACTCTTGCTCAGTGGCTGGTGAGGCCAGCCAACTAGGTGAGAATTCCTCTGGTAAAGGTGTCTGGGAAGGACTATGAAAGGTGTCATGCCCAGTGTTGAGCCCAGTTAATAACTAATATACTCCATTTTTCCATAATTAAGACATTCCAAGTGAGTCCCTTCTACCACTCCCTTCCACCTTAGATTTTACCTACTTTCTCAATAGTAAATTCAAGGAGAAAACCATTGCTGTCAATCCCAGGCAATAAACACACACAGACAAATAGAAAAATGAGTAATTTCCACGAGTTTTCCTATTCCTGTCCTGTGAAGTCTTACGTCACAATCTAGTTATCAAAAATGACAAAGGAGGGAGAAAACAAGAAGACATATAAAATAATTTCATTATTATCCAATTTTGCAGCCTCATAATAGTGAAGTGAAAAGAGAGATTTGGCATTTGTGAATTACCCATGGATTTAGCACTTCCAGATCGCCTTTATTTTGGAGGCATTTATCCTGATTGAGTCTGCTGTCATTCAAGTAAAATCATCTAGGAGAGAAAAACTTTGTGGATGACCTTATAACATCTGGGTTTGTGAATCTTTTGAATCCAAAGTAAAAGTAACTGGCACTTTGCTACCTTGAACCTTGTGCAGTCATTTACAGCCATGAAATGAGACCAGATCATTGCGGTATCATTTATTCTCACTTCAAAAATGTATAAATCATCTATAAGACAGTAGTTAGTGGAACACTTGACCCACTCTTCTTCTCCAGGGAGTAATGATAATGTGCTATTATCTATTATAAAAATGGCTATTTAGCATATATTAAGTACATAGAATCATAGAATCATTTAGGTTGAAAAAGACCTTTAAGATCAAGTCCAACCATAGATTTGAAGTTGATGATTTGAAGTTGACATGTGGTGCACTTCAAAGAATGGATTAAGAGCCCCTTGCTCTTTCCTGTTTTTCTTTTGTTTGTTTGTTTCCCCCTTGTTCTTTTGTTTCTTATAAAAGAAGGAACAACATAATGATAAAATAAGGATGTGCAGCAAACATAAAAAAAGGAGGGTTGTTACCCTTGAAAGGGTCAGTGAGATTTTTAGTTTCTTCTCAGCAAACCCTAGGTAGCTTGAATTAGAATATTTTGGCCAAGTATCCAATTTTAGTGTTTTGTAAGTATTTCATATTTAAATAAGACTCCCTGATGGACCTTTTGGGTTTTTAAACAGTGTTTATTAATCATTGCTTCTGAGATGTCCTTTCCAGAGACTTAAATTTTGGACTATGAGAGTCAGTTTTGTTTATATATAGGTAGCAGTGTGTAGAGGCTGCTTTGTGGAAATGTTACTCTCTGGTGAGAATTCCTTGAGTATCTGCACTAGGGACAAAGCCAAAAAGCTACAAATCTCCAGCTTTTCTGACACAAGAAGTTTAGAGGCCAGCATTTTAAGGCCATTTAAAGTAAGACTGCAATAAAGAGAGCGGTGATGCCTTCTGTTACCACTAGGAGACCATTCAAGTTGAAGAGAGGAAAACGCGAGAGAGAAAAAAGGAGAGGGGTGGGGGGAGGCAGAAATCCTGCGCCTGCATACAATAACTTGATTAGGAGACACTGTAAGGTCAGTGAGGAGAGGACAAGTCACCAAGTCTGAAGATGCAAAATACGTCTTCACTGCCATTTTCTTCATGATGTAGCTAACTGGAGACTTGGAGGTGTTTTACCATCCTCTGTTACCACAGAGTGGATTAAAAAAAGAAGTGCATCAGATAAAGCCCTGATCCTTCAGGGCTTTTCCGGGCTTTGCTGTGTGCCGATTGCCCGTGGTAATGTTTGCCCGATTCCAATGAGTTGTTTGAAGAGACTTTAAACTAGGGGTAACATTAGACCAAGAGATCGAATAGCGTCTTTCCCTTCCTAAGGTACACTGGAGTGTGATGAAACTCTGTGGATTTGGAGCACTCTTATAATAGCAGATGATGAGCGAAATTAGTTTAAAGACAACCCTTGAACAGGACTAGGATTTCAGTGAACTGCTGCAGAAACAGAAATAAGTCATCTGCAATTTCATTTGGCTGCATGATGCACAACAGAGATGCTACAAATGGTGTTATTTACCACAAGGATAATAATCAAGGCTATTTTTAAGTGTATCTACTGAGCCTGCTGTGCAAAATTTATAACTGGATAGTACTCCTTAGTGACTGAAGTTTGTACGTACCCTATAGGAGGCTGTAAAATATTGCAGATTTTTAATCTAGAAGAAAAATTATTTTAGCAATGAGGAAAGGAAAAGTGTGCCTCACATGTCCTCTCTTGCTGTTTTTACTCTTACTAAGATGGGCTTTGCCAGGATGAAGATATTAAGACTTGTCCACAGAATAAATTTTGAGCCCACCAGCAAGGAAATCATTACCTGAGGAGAACATGTTTGTGTGTTTGTTTTTTTAAGAAAAAGCCAGCTTGCTTCCAGACTTGTAAACAGATGACACCATATTCATGCAAACAGGTTTCAGGACACAGAAAGAACAACCAGAAGTCACTGAATTACATGTTTGCGGCAGATTTGGCAGATGTGCACAGTGTTTGGGTCTGCATGCCAACTCTTCCATCCTCACAGCAGGAGCGGGCTGCCGAACTTGGGCTGTAGCTCTCAAGGTACGTTGTCCTGCTGAAGTGTCTGGAATAGGGCCTTTTCTAGGGCATGTGAAGTCATATAGCAAAAGCCTTATTTTGGCCCACACCTGTGTCCACACACATATATGCACATATATGCCGTACGGATACAATTCTAGTGTACTGAGTTTAAAGATGTCCCATTTGACAAGGCAAATGCAGGGAACATTAAGACATTAAATGCATAGCAGGAGAGAAGAGATTAAAAAATCCAAACCCAACTCTATAGTAACGAATACTTTCTGGAGTGATCCTGTAGGTAATGGATTTGATTTTTAAACTCTGTAGTTCTCAAAAGTGCAACTTTGTTGGTTAATATCTGACTTGCTTTTACCTTTTTCGAAAAGGAAAAGCCAATTTTTTTCTTTAAACTTGCTTACTGACTAATACATCATGGTAGAGAACATTAGAATCACTGTAGGTTGGTGGCTGTAAGCTGACTACCCCAGTAACAACGTGAAAATGTCAGATTTGTAAGAAATTGTCGTTTCAGTGCATCCTTATCTGTAAAGGCTGGATTTATTGCTAGGCCTATTTCTGTACCATTCTATAACTGGGTTGGAATAGTTGTCACTGAAGCTTTAATAGACTCGCACATCAGACAAGCAGAAAGGAGAGTGGCAAAAGCTTTTTAATACTTCATCAAAATTTTATTTCTTTGCTTTTAATAAAATCTAGTTAGGGAAATAGATTTATAGGACTTCTGGTGTATTTCTGAATTCTGTAATATAGGAGGAAAAGTCCCCCATGCTTGCATAGCTCTAAACCAAAATGTTTGGTTTAGACATTTTTTTCCTTCCTCTGTTTTGGGTAACATCTTACTGAATGAATAACAAATAGCACCAATCTCCAACAGTCTATCACTCTATACTCCGGTCTCTTCTGTGCCACGCTGGATCAAGTACTTTTTGGCTTTTGGCTTTTCCAAAATGCACTTTGCACTTGTGAGTGGAGCTGTTGACCCTTCTCTGGTATTTGCATTGGCTTTGCAGGGTGGTTTCCCCTGATGCGCGCTGTCTGAGCTCGTCGGGGTGTGCATATCAGGATACCTGCTGGTCTGTTTTGTCAGGTCTGTCTGAATTGTACTGCTTTGCCCTTGTCTCATCCTCCCTCTTGGCTGGCGAGAGCACAGGAGTATGATGTGTTCACAGAGGTCTCTGTCTGACATTTCCAGGTGCCCTCGTCAGGCAGAGAGCTGCTGTTTCTTTTGCTTCCCACGCTTGTCTGCTTGCTGATTGCTAGCGCTGGCCCTGATCCGGTGGATCCGGTTTCCAGTGAAACACACAGACAAGATGTTATGCGCTCACGTGAAGTGCTGAACATCTTTGACATTGTTGTTCCAGTCCTTAATTCTCCGCAGCCCCTGGACTCCGCCGAGGCAGTGAGCTTGGCCCCACGTAGCAAAGCCTTCTGGAGAGGGGCTGCACGTTTCTCCGGGGCTGAGCCATTAACATTCAGCAGGCTTGTTCCTCCTCTCAGCGGTGTTTCTGATTAACCGAAAGCTGCAACGGTGCCGCTGAGCTCTTCTCTTCTGATGAGTTAAGATCTACCAATATATAACCCGAAGTTGTTTTGAAGAACTCAGCATATAAATGTAGAATAAATTTCTTTTAAAAATACTTCTTCACGGAAAATTTGAAAGCACTCTATTCTGAATGAGGGATTGCTTTATACTTGCCACATCTAATAAGAAATGATGAAGAAGGAAGCAATTCTATGGGGATGACTGTAGGCAGTCATGATGTTAGCTAACAGTTTGTATTTTGCTCACTGAGAAAAGCATAAATAAGCAAGTTTATGGGTTTTTTTTCCTACTTTATGCTAAAGCTTTTTTAAGTTAGCAAAATAGTTCATTATTTGACTGCCCCGTACTTCGGAAAATGGCTTTCATTCAAAGTGTTTACTTTCTTTGAAATTTTGATTGTTGATTGTGAATAATGTATGTTTGCTCATAATAAGTTTTAAAAGGTTCAAACTGCTTTCCAAAAATAAAAGCTGCACGTGAGCTTTGTAATGAAACGAAGGTGTCAGTCTGACAGTGTTACCATCGTCTCTACAATTCTGATCTTGCCCTTTCTCAAGGAAGTTGGGTTGGGAGATGTCAAATATAAAACAAGGCAGGCTGGAGGAATTCCTACCGCTTTCAGTAGGAATATGTGTGCTTTTTGGTTTTTTTGTTATTTCTTTTTAGTGCTTCATAATGAAATATTCATGCTTTATTTTATTAGAATTGTAATTAGGTCACATGCTTCTGGAGGGGGAGACTCCAACAGCTCAGTCATGCCTGGCATCTTCCTCAGTGTTGGTCCATTTTTGTTTTACAGATTTAATTGACTCCAGATTCCCTTTGCGCACTGAATACAAATGTATTGTTAGGTTAAAATCCTGGAGTCCAAATCGGACATGGCTCCCACTGACTCAATGGGAAGTCATTCCTGAGTAGGAGTTGTAGGACTGAACCGACTGAATCTGTTGTGTTTCAGGGAAGCAAAAGCAGTATTATCTGCTTTCATATCAGAACTACTTAGGAAAACATTAACTTTATCAATCTGTCACTTAAGTAGCATCAGCTCTTCAAGTTTTGGCTCCAGTTTTACTTCCTTTGTAGTTGCACAAAAATCCCCGTGGGTGGGGCGGAGTAAAGCTCTATGAAAACTCAGTGTGAGCTTTTTTAGGTTTTTCTCCGTATTTCCCAAATCTTTCATGTAGACATCCCTTGTTTTCCTTTATCATTTTCTTTCAGGTTGCCTCATCCCAAGGAAGCCAGGCTGGAGCCAGGGAAGTATATCTGGCATGCAAAGCATTTTATGTAGTTCACGGGAAGACACAGCAGTAGACTGTCATGAGCACCCATCCTACCTGCACACTGCACGAGTGGCAGCGTGCTCTGAACCTGTTAGGCAGGTTCAGAGGGAGGTTTGTCTGGCTGAGGTAGCAGACACGGGTTAGTCAAAATGTGTAATACACTTGAATGAAAAGTCACAACTGAGACATCTCATGTCTTGATCTGGAAATTAAAAAGTGACTTCTATGCAAGTAGAAAGTTCATATACTGGCTTATTCCTTTCTGCAAGCCTGCGGAAATGCAATAAATGAACAAAAGGCTGCTGAACTTTTTAGCAGGGCCTGTTGCGACAGGACAAGGGGGAATGGCTTTAAACTAGAGGGGGGTAGATTCAGACTAGATAGAAGGAAGACATTTTTTACGCTGAGGGTGGTGAAGCACTGGCACAGGTTGCCCAGAGAGGTGGTGGATGCCCCATCCCTGGAAACATTCCAGGTCAGGTTGGAGGGGGCTCTGAGCAACCTGATCTAGTTGAAGATGTCGCTGCCCACGGCAGGGGGGTTGGACTAGGTGACCTTTAAAGGTCCCTTCCAACCCAAACTATTCTATGATTCTATGAATTTGATGGGAATTGCTGAGAACAATCAAATTAACATCTTCGCTGATGTCAAATACAGATACAGCTTCTCACTGAGTAGATTTCCCTTAAATTTGGCAAAAATATGACAATATATTTAGGATATTTCAGGGTTGCATTAACTATACTATGATAACAAAAAACACTAGAGCCTAGTTAAAATTTTTATGTAAATCTTTTTAAGTGTTCATAACTACTTGCTTAAATATGAACACAAGCTTGTCATTCAGATGATCACTCAAAGAAATTTCTTTTAAATGTAGTGCACAGCAAGGGCCTGAAATGGATTCCTCAATCAGAGTAGCTTTGACGAAGGTACCCTCTTATCATCTTGTGAGCAAAGGTGTTGTAGTAACTAAAGTAATTTGAGAATCTCGATTTTGGAGCTATGGTCATCGATAGGATGCATAATGGATGTTGGTGTTTTAATTTCTATGTGCTTTAAGATTTAGTAATTTCCCCAAAGAATTAACTCAGTGCCAGGACTAATGCTGCAGTTAATATGTGTTACAAGAGGATAAGAACTGCTGCTGCTATCGTTGCCCTCATAGTTTCAGATGATTTCGCTAGGTTATTTGTTTAAGGCAGAAAAAGCTTCAGCCTGGCTGTATGAATTCAATGGTGGCTGAGAGCAGCAAAGAGTTAGTTGGGGTCGGGCAGTCACAGTAAAACCTTTGCTGGAAGGGCTGGGTCTAGAAGGATGATCTTTAGAAGGTCTCAGGTCTTGGAGAGGAGGAAGCTGGAAGTAAAAGTGCCTTCTCTAGCTCTGGGGTAACTCGCTGCTACAAATCTTAAAAAGTGAAGTTGGTGTAAGAGAAGAACACACTTCACAAACTTGTCAGCATGTATTATATTAAACTGAAACAAGTAACTAGGTCCCCTGAGGTAAAAGGGAAATTAAAGGATTAACTGGTGATGGGATTTACCCCCCACCCAAATTAAATAAAAGATTTTGACAGTGGAATGGAAGTCTGACTGCATCTAAGCAATTCTGGTGATTGGCTCCAATCTACACCTGACTTGGACAGATGAATTTAAGCAAATTTCTGTGAAATTGAATTTTAAGAAGACTGCAAATTCCTTCAAAATTTGGCACAGTTGTGGCTTGCTTTCCCCTTTTTGGAGGAGGGGAAGGGGAATGAAGATTTTAATGTTATCAAGAATGGGAAATAAAGGCTGTAAATGTTTGCCTTAAAAAAAAAAAAAAAAAGCTGCTTGAAATAAGAGCGGGGGGGGAAGGAATGTTGGGAAGAGTCCAAATCCACAAACCCCGCAGACGTTCCACATCAGCAAATGCCTTTTGTTCTTGGGTGACGTTTTTGATGATGCTCTAAATTATATATTGGGAGTAGAAATGGCAGATTTTCCACATAAATGCAGATGACAGCTGTGTGATAAAAAGTAAATGTGTAAATAAAGTGATATCTTTCACTCCTGCAGAGAGAGGGTCATAAAGGTCTAGGGTAGTGCCAGGTGACCAAAGAGAAATAGTTTAAATGTGTAAATAATTGAAGGATTCACTCCTTAGCCTTATATTTTTGCTGTAGACAAACATAAGAAGATACATTCTCAGACATACTTCATAGAGGTTGTGATCCACCAGGACTCTTGTGTGTATGCCTAACCTACGTAAACACAAGTAGTGTTTACTTAATGGGTCTTTTCACATGCTTAAACTTATTAACAGGCTGTAATGTTAGAAAGCAGACGCTCATTTCTCCTCCCATTGGTGGTAAGGTTAAGAGCACCAGGGAGAAACCAGCAGTGTGTGTACCCCCCCAAAATTCAGTGCAAGGACTAACATTTAGCGAACAGCAGCATCTCAGTTGGGAGACAGTCTAAACTGTGTAGTTGTATGAGTGCATGTGCACATGTATACATTGTTTGGCAAAGAAACAGGAAAAACAGTACTTGATTTTGATGACTATTAGATCATTCAAGCTACAAAGCTCTGGTCTGTTAGGTAAAATTAACTGTAAAATGAGATTTCTCGCTAGCTTTTTACCATTAAAGAGGACTGTTATGTTAATAAGTGAAAAATCTGTAAAATAAAGTGTGATTGCTTTTTCTATTTAATTTTGGCTTGAAGCATAGTAGTTATCTTCTAAAAAATAGTATTTATGACTTAAAATGTTAACTGGTAAAAATTATTGTAGAAAAATTAATTATAAGAGTTTATTGGGGTTTTGAGTTTTTTTCTTTTGGGGGGCAGCAAAACAAATTTGGCGACTTTTGAATTCTTCAGTGAGAGCATACTAGAAATTTCTGCCAAAATAATTTAGAAATGAGAAATAGAGTTACATTATCATTACAGTATTTAATAAAAACATAAAAACAGTATCTCTGTTACTTTGAAATAAAATAAGGAGAGAGTTGCCTGGGAACTTGAGAGTTCATCTAGCTCCTCTCTTATCTGGAGGCAGGATCGACTGTACCTACGTACTTCCTGACGATGTTTATCTGTCTCTTTCTTAAAGATTTTTAGTAATGGAAATTCCATAGTCTTTGTATCCAGGCAGTCCGTTCCGGTGCATCTCTTATACCAGAAGTGGTTTTTTTCCAGCTCTCTAACCTGAATCTGCATTACTGCAGTTCAAGGTCATTTTGTTGAAGAGGAGAGGAGATTCTTTTATTTGTAGCAGCAACTTCCTTGTGTTTCTTTAGAGTTACTATGATCCACCCAAGTCTTCTGTTGGTTAGACACTATTCATTCTTCACTTATATTTAACCCAGGATTATACTGAAATCTAGATACTGTAGTGTAGGGGATATATCTACTCTTACTGTGAGATTGATTTGGAGTACTTTAATTATAGCTCTTAATTATAGCTGCTTATTCTACCAGATACTTGTGATGTCACCAATGACTGTCATGCCAGAATGGGAAGAATAGAAAGTGTGTAGAATATTAACAGCTTTTAACCATGTGAAGGTTGTGATTGTACTGTTTTAATAACATGGCATTTCTGTACTACTCCCAAGTACACACCAAGTTTCGTGTATGATAATATTGAAACAAAGTAGAGATTGTAATGTTCAAATTTGTATTAATTTGGGCGATTTTGTTATAGAAACTGTGTGAGATATGGGAGCTTTTTTTTTTTTGTTTACATGTAGAATTATAAGGAACCTGTTTGTTAAGAGGTTGAAGGGGATTCGATTAAAAGATTGCAGGAAACATTACAATTCATTTGTAATGAATTGCAAGTATTAGGCAGACCTTTCCAGCTTTTACTGATCTTGATTTCACTTCTTTTTATAATGTTGCAATTCTAAAAGCCAGAAAATTTCATGTTCCCTTTTTTAAATTCAGAGAAAATTGCAGCTTGAAGTTAGATGTACTGAATTATATTGAATGCATCAAATTTGCATTTGTGCTTGGCTTCTTGATTGGTTTTGTTTTCTTTTTGTTTTCGTCTGGGAATAAAAGCAGAATGATCCTAAAAATTTATATTATTGAAATGAGGGACTACAAATAGAGTATAAGATGGAACTAGAAAGATCTCCAATGATACTGTTTTGCGGAGTATCCCAGGAGGGGTTGTAACAATGGAGACTTGATTAGCTTGAAAGTCTATTTGTATTAAAAACCAAACCAAACCAAAACAACAAAAAAACCCCTAGCCTGTTCCAAATGGGAAATGTAAACATGCCAACACACTTGTGATCTGCCAAATGCAGGGCTAGGGGTAGCCGTGATCTGAACAGAAAAGAGGGGATGAGGGGGAAAGGGGCTGCCCATGCCACCTTCCAGTGTGCCGTGAAGTACGTGCTCAGCCAGTTCCTGCAGCCCGGCTGCAGCAGGTCGCTGGCAACCAAAGCCTTCCCTCTTGCCCAGTCAACACCTGAAACACTAACTGGATATAGGCTATACATTAATACCTCTGATTATTTTTTAGATTCACTGCAAATCACTCGGTGTTTAAAGCAGTCTTTTTTCTGGATGTAAGATAGATTTCTGTTAATTTAGTTCCAAGAGCAGTACAGCCACAAGTGACTTCAATGTGTTCTCCTGGCTTTAGGGTCAGCATGTTGGAGTGGGCTGAAATACAAGTTCAGAGATACTCATCAGTAAGATCCAATAACTTGTTACACACTGTCCCTGTGCTCTCCTCATTCTTAATGTTTTAAAATAAAATATCTTTTTTTTTTCTGTTCTGCTTCCTTTCTCCAGAAGTCATAGGCCAATAACAAACAGAAAACTTCTGGTCTATGCAACCTTTGAAAACCTCATGAGCTTCACAGCTTTGGCATTCAGCTTCCTCTATACTTATTTTTGTGGTATCTCAGTGGCCATGACTGTTCGCAAACATATTTTTCTCTTCTCTGTGGGGGTGGCAGATTCTTTACATGAAGACCTGGACTTGGGTCGTTCTCGCACCAACAGGAACTTGGGGATCATTACTTTAGGGTGGGAGTGGGGATGAACATTAACTTTGTCTGCACATCGGATGTTGTGGCTCGTAGAGAAAGGAAACCCATTGATCTGAGCATTCTAAGTGCCTGCTGTACATGTTCTTGAGACGCAGGAAGCAAATTGATCTCTGAACTCAATAGGTCAGCACTCCATGCACAGTGGAGGTCATGAGCGACAGTCTTTCCTTTTAGATTAGTGATGCATTTACCCAATGCACAGGAGTGTTTTATCATGGTGAATTTTGAAATCATGATTCCAAAGAATTGTGTCCTTTCAACCTTTTCTGTTTGTGGTCATTCTCTCAGGGTCACTTGCAATTGATGATGGAATATATAAATATGTATGTATGTAGTAACCCAAATTACAATTTGGTTTCCAGTAAAATGAAAGTATTTGCGAAATTCATAATGGATTTGCTAAATTAATCATAATTTATTTTTAATAGTATGAAATTACAGGTGGGATTCATCTGACCAAATGGAGTCAACTAAAATACATCCTAAAAGTGTTTGCATATCCCCACAGAATATGAAGGGAACTTGTAGTGATCAGCTAAATATATGTATCCACAATGGAGATTTTAAGGTCGGTTTGTTATGGGGTATTTTTTGGGGGGTAGTGGTGGTGGGGGTTGAGCTTGAGAAACAAAGAATGTCTCCTACATCTGGCAATCAGAGCTGAATTCTTGGTATAAATGTTTTCTTGTGTAAAAGTGTGTGTGTGTATATGTATTTGCATGTATCTATATTTATATAGATTTAAAAAAAATCTGATGCAACTGTGTTTGTATAATTAAGCTTAGGTCTGAATAGCACAAAAAAAGTATGAACCCGTAGGTGAGTATAAGGGTAAAATATAGCATAGGCCTAAACACCAGCAGAGCTGCTGCCATAGACAGTTTCTGCACTGTAAATGTATATCCTAAGATGGTTGTGAAATATTTTAAATTGAGTTATGTGGTAAAAATAATTTCTTCATTGAAAACAAGAATTTTGCTAGCAGAAATCCAAGTTGCAGTTATTAAATTAATGCAATTTCGGGAAAGTAATTAAAAATCCAAGTTGCAGTTATTGAATTAATGCAATTTCGGTGAAGTAATTAAAGTTAACGCAGAAGACTACTGTTTTGGCCTTGTATCAAGCTCTAGTTTTAGGAAGTATTATCCCAAACACTTGAATAATTAGCAGATAGTTAAATGAAGCACATGCCAATAAATTGACTTTCACAAGTAGAATTTTTGTAATGGTGACTTATTAAGGAAACCTACAGAATGTAGTCAGGAAAATATAACCATGGATATTAAAAACAACAACAAAACTCCTTGGTATTATAATGAATATAGAAATTACTGGTGCCATCTACTGTTAGGAAAATAGAGATGACAGAAAGATCCAAGCCGAGTGGTGGAAACAAGCATTAGAAAAGAGAAGTCGAATAATTCCCTTCCTTAATATCAAGCTGAAGAAAAACGTGATGGGAAGATCATATTATTTTATCATGTTTCTGAGTTCTTACTAATGAAAAAGTTGGAAATAATTGAGACAATATTTGGAACCTGTTTAGGCTTTTTTTATCCCTCAAACTCTGCGATTGTTCAGAGAGGAAAGCCAGGACCGGGTATGTGTTAATTCGGCTATTGTGGGATTGGAGTATGTCTTGATAACTTTATCCTGTTTTTCTTTGGCTTTTAAATCTAATGGGATCAGTTCTTCAGCTTGTACAAACAGGTGTTGTTCAATTAATGTTAGTCTTGAAATCTCATACTAAAACATGACTGTGAGGAATGCTCTTTTTTTCCAAGTAAAAAAACTTGGCAGGACTAAATTTCCTTCTTTGGCTTCTAAGAAAGCAAATAAATGTTGGAGTAGTTTGAACAGTGTCAGCAACAATAACACAGAGATCAAAAGGATGACTGCAATAGAAATAATTCAAGTTTTTAAGAAAAAAAAAACAATAAAGAACAGAATCTCTCAACATAAGAAAACACTTTAGGAATTTAAGAAATTGAACTGCTTGGGTTGTTCAAGTGAGCTTGAAGCAGTGACGGAGGCAAGCACAAAATGTTTCTGTCTGCCTGCATGCCGGGAACTTTGAGGGCTCTCCTGCTGGAGATTTAATCTCTCTCATTATAGTGTGGGTGGGGTGGGGTATTTTTCCTTTTAAGGTTACACCCTGGTTTCACTGATATCAATGGCAAAGGTCTTGATTACTTCAGCCAAGGCAGGGTTTCGCACACAGGTTACCCTGAAATATGAAACTTGTTTCCAGGTCCATCTCCTGGGCAGAACCATGCTCTGGAGCATAAGCTTTCGTTCCCTTACAGCATAGTTTTGTAACCTTTTAGGTGACTTTGTTAATGTGACTACGATATAATTTAAAGTTCAGGGCCAAGGAGGTGACCACTCTGTCAGCAGCCAGATTGAAATATAAATTCAAAGGTCCAATTTCGTTTGTTCATGCTGCTGGGAGCTTGCCTATAAAACTCAACAAGAATTTAAACACTGGTGAAATAAATGTACCGTACAGAAACACACAGGTAATGCATCAGGTTTATTTTAAGAGGACTATAAAGACTTCACTTGATTTCAGGAAAAAAAAACCTCAAACAAAATGTGGGCACTGATATGCTTGAGGACAGGAAGGTCCACACAGGGACCTGGACAGGCTGGATCGATGGGCCGAGGCCAATTGTATAAGGGTCAATAAGGCCAAGTGCCGGGTCCTGCACTTGGGCCACAACAACCCCATGCAGCGCTACAGG
>NW_008796221.1:6903129-6925472 GCF_000699145.1 Aptenodytes forsteri | reverse complement strand
GAGCAGGTCCAGAAGAGGGCCACAAAAATGATCAGGGGGATGGAACACCTCTCCTATGAAGAAAGGCTGAGAGAGTTGGGGTTGTTCAGCCTAGAGAAGAGAAGGCTTTGGGGAGACCTTCTTGCAGCCTATCAGTACTTAAAGGGGGCTTATAAAAAAGATGGCGGCAAACTTTTTAGCAGGGCCTGTTGCGACAGGACAAGGGGGAATGGCTTTAAACTAAGGGGGGGTAGATTCAGACTAGATAGAAGGAAGACTTTTTTTACGCTGAGGGTGGTGAAACACTGGCACAGGTTGCCCAGCAAGGTGGTGGATGCCCCATCCCTGGAAACATTCAAGGTCAGGTTGGACAGGGCTCTGAGCAACGTGATCTAGTTGAAGATGTCGCTGCCCATGGCAGGGGGGTTGGACTAGGTGACCTTTAAAGGTCCCTTCCAACCCAAACTATTCTATGATTCTATGATTCTATGGGTTTGTCCACTTGCTTATTTGCTATGACGCCACTAGATGCATCAGTGGCAGAAGGGTTCCTGCATATAGGGAGAGAAGGAAATTGGGGGACCGAGAACAGTTACAGTCAGGAAAGTCCAAAATCACTAGAAAAACTTTTTCTACATAGAAAACAATGAGATTCAGGGTTCCTGTGATTCACCATGGATTATTTTTATAACCCTGTTTCATTTAATGTAGAAATTGGAAGGTATTGAGTGAATCGAGCAGAAAGGTAGGAAGAGAAGGGTTTGTCTTGTGCTTGAAGCATTTCAGTGCTGCTTTGAAGGGCTGGATTATAGCAATGCCTGTGCCATAGAACTCCTATATTGTGTTAATCAACTTGTTTAAATCTGATTTTTCACAGAAAGGAGAAGCTGGGATCTCAGTTACAGGCATGCTGAGCACTCAAAACTGACAGAGAAGTTGAATGCTTTGGAAATGTAAAGCCCAAGTAATGTGAAGAGTTCTAGAAAGTATCGGATTGTTGTCTTTGCTAACTGGGCAGCGAATCACTAAATACGTGCTATTTTAAGCTCTTTCTATCTTACATTTCTTCATCTTTAAAGTGCAGATAATATGATTCCCTTCTTATAAGGAGTCTTGTGAAAATAAACTAGTATTTATGTTGTTAGATACTATATCAAGGAACACTCAAAAAATTCCACAAGAAAATTAATCATTCTGTTTGCAGAGCATGTTTGAATGGAGCACACTAAACTAAAGCATATGGTCACGCACTGAACACTGAGGAGAAAGCCAGATTTTAGGTATCTGTTCATTGAATGAGCATTGCCATCTATCTTTTGCATTAAAATGGGCAAAGGTCTTGCAGAAGAGTTTGCATATGGTTGTACAGTTAAGAATGACATAGCACATACACATGGAAGGCTATCACTTAATTATGGCATTCTATAAGTTTTTGAATGTGTATTAAGTTATAGCTGAAGTTGCTGTAAGCTACTGTGTTTTTTTTAATGTGTTATGCCCTCTTGCTTTTACAGCCCCATACCCATTTAGTTTGCATATGTTCTATGTTGCAGCTCCATTCCAAACACTGTTCTCTGTTAAACCGATGATTCAAGTGTGAATCAGTACATATCAATGTATATAGACTGTGAAATTGTGCCTTAAAATGACTCAAGGCAAACCTAGAAAAAAATATTCTCATTCTAAATATGTTTTCCTTACCCAGGTAATTGATGATCAGAGATAGTTTGACTCTGTGCCAGGAGTGCAAATCACTGCATAGATGGCTCTCAACTGTGAAATTGGTCAGCCCATCCAAGGTCTACACTGCTTAAAATATTGAGTATTAAATATATTTTCATCTGTGTGTAAAAATCTGAATAACAGCATTGTGTTATCTTCCTGCGACTTTTCAAGGTTTTTCACAGACTTATTAACTCCCGTTTAGGACTTTGGTAATGCAGATAAAACTGCTGGATTTATTTTTCTGTTGTGTATGCTTTATTCTTAGTATACATTGCAACAAAAGGTCTTCTGTGCTGTACGTGTATGGTTTTTGTTTGAATGTTGTTAGCATTCGCTATTGTTCAATTTTTGTTAGCATTAAATTAATGCAGCAGCAGCGTTGTGAAGCTGTGGTGGTGTAAATGCACAGCACTGATCTGCGTGTATGTGTAGGGATGGGCTTCTGCTTTGGTTGCTTTTTTGGTGGGTGTTTTTTGGGGGTGTTTTTTGGTTGTGGGTTTGGTTTTTTTTTTCTTTTTTTGGTGTGTGTTAATGCTTTAGAATTAGTCAATTTATTGTCTGCTGCAGAAGTACTTGTTTGTCCCTGGGGAGATGAGAGGAATTTTAGGAATGGTATTGTACAGACTCTGAATACTAGTGATTTGTGCCAGTATCTTCCCTTCAAAGTAGATGGCTCCCAGCCTCGATTGAAGTGAGAAGTGATTTCTGACGTATGACTCTCATTTGATAGCATCTCTAAATCTGGATGGGTCACGGGGAGGAGAAGTCTCTGTGAAGGTTAAAACTATGGCATGAATCCAGGTTAATGTCTTCAGTGAAGTATTGTTAAACAAGCGGTACAACTGGAGGTGCAACTCATCAGCTGCTGATCTAACAGCACTGCTTTGCCTCTGAGCAAAGTTCAGGTTTACCCCTTTTGTTTTTTTTTTTTTTTTTTAAATTTTGAATTTTTTAGTGGTGTAGGTTTTAACCACTCCTTGTTGGTAATGAAAAGCCTCATACCTGCCATATTATCAGACTTTCCTTTTAAGATGTTTCTATACAAGCTTCTGCGCTTTGTTTTCATAATGGCGTATAAGCCAGAATTGGAAACTTAAGTCATTTTTACCCTAATTATGTTGAAGGTACTTTGCCAACAGGTACACCAACCAAGTATATCGCAGTAATGTATGAGTTTGCATCCATTTGCGCATCTGAATTATTGCTTTATTATATTATAACACTGGTAGAAATCTATTCTAGATTCAGCTCATCTAAATATCAGTAAATTTACCTCCCTTCTCCCCCTGTCCTGAGAAAGTTTCTTAGCAGTCCTGGTGACTGCGTCTGGCTACGCATTTAAATAGCAGGCATTTGTCTGAAGTGCGAGAAATTCCTGGAAACTGTCAATTTTAAGTGATTATAGTAGATATGCATATTTAAAACTTTGGAATTGAGTTAGCAGCAGCTGAAGTCAATGCATGTGCTTTTTCAATGTAGCTTTCTCAGATTATTTCTATTCTGGTCTAACTTGAGTGAAATAATTTAAAATCAAAATGCCTAGGTTTGGTGTTTCATTTTAGTATATTCAATATATATTTTTAAGGCTCTGCATTTGAGTTTCAGATCCCACCAGAGTGATAACATTTCTGGATTTCTGGTTTGGGGAGTCTTTTGTTGTAGAATGCTTCCTTGCCTTTTGTTAAGCAATTTTTCTTTCTCAATCAATAGAAATCATTTGTGCTGGTGGGGCAGGGGAGAAGAAGATCAATCTAAGCTTTAAAATATTTTGTTGTTGTTTTTAGGTCAGAGCAAAGTGATTTTAGACTATATTGTACCCAGACCCCTAGTGAATGGGGCGTTCATTGCAATGACCACTTTCCTGTGTGTGACTTGGCTTTTAGTGTATTTTCTAACAGCAAGGTGACACTGCCATGAGAAGATTTGTCAGGTTTGGCAATAATTAGCATCACTGGGAGAGGCTTAGCAGAAAGCTCAAGGTCAAACTGTTTCCTTGAACTGATTTCTTTTTTCCTTTCCTAGGGAGGTGATCCTTGCAAAGAGGGGTTGAGGCGTTCCTGGGGTTGAATGGGGGAGGATAGATTTTTGTGCTTTTCTAGATAATTAGAGGCCTTTAGTCTCCGAAGTTCTCATCCTGCAGCTTTCATGAGCATTGATTTTCACTAGAAAAAAATCAGGGGGAGAGAGAAGGCAGAAGAGACTGCATGACACTTCATTTATGAGAACTTGAGCTAAAATCCCAAACATATCGAAAGACAAAATGTGCTCAGTGGACCTGGTATTAAAAATTTAAGTGTTTGTTTTCCTCAGAAGACCAGCCTGCTACTGGGTGGTTTTAGCAATGTCCAGTCAGCAGAGTCCCGGCCATGAAACAGCAATGACCTTGCCAGTGCAGGGATATTTCATGAGCAGTGTTTGAGGACTCCTGTTCGGATCCTTCCCTCTCTGTGGTCATGCTCAGGTTAGTGTTTTGGGGTTTTTTTCCCCCCTTCATGAGTTTAATGCTGCATTTTTAAAGGGAAAATGTAAATGAAGAAAGTAGATAAAAGAGAGATCTTTTGGACACCTCACTTTAAAAGTATTACTTTAAATGCAAAGACTGAAATTAAGCATGTTAATCTTTTCTTAGACTCAAGATTTCCTCACTCGTCTCTGCGAGAATAATAGTGGAGCTGTTCTCACCATAACTGTCTGCTTGCTGTGTAAAAGAAGGAGGTGATATTGCGAGTAATTCTTTTGGTCTGGAAAATGTTTTATTCAAATGTAATTAAAATACCTTTAGGATTAAAGAACTGAGTAAGACTTGTTATTCTATGATATTAACTACCCTCCTCACTTAAAACTTTCTTTTATGAGTAGCTGTTTCTGGATTCATCTTGGTAAAGAGCCTGGGCAGTTTCTGCCTTGCTGGTGAGCTCTCATGAACTCTCTTTTTAGTACACGTTGCAAGATTTATTTTTTTAAAAGTATTGATGAAAAATAATCAACTACTGAATTTTTTTTTTTTTTTTACGAAGTAGAATACTACACTAAAACAGTAAAATAATAGACAACATGGGGGTTGCTTATTGGTGAGGTGACCAGAGGAAAGGTCAAATAATCAATCACAGCATCCTACGACATATAACTCTTAAATTTAGCAGTTGATTTGGAGTGTTCTTGCTTGTTGGCAAACAAAAGCATTTGGAAGCAGATCAGGTCATTGCCCCATGCTCTTTTTCGCTAGTAGAAAGCTGTTGCCATTTCTTTTTCACCCATGGGGGAACTGAAGAAGAGAGAAATCAGATGGTCTCAGTTTTAGATGTCGACTGGTAGTTCTGGGCTCCCATGTTCAAACATGATGTTCTTCACGTGTGGATTACTTACGCACTTTCAAAATGCAGTATATAGAAAAACTGCAACATTTACTGTCAGGGTGTTCCCTGTGGTCAGGGGTCCGTGACCTGTGGGTGGGGGTCAGGATCAGGCCCGGTGAGGGGAGCCACGGTCAGACCCAGCCTGGGTTGGGCAAGGTTGTGGGGACAGGGATGGGCCAGGACAGGGGTGCCTGGCTTGGCGGGCCGGACTTGTCCGAGCAGGACTGGACATGGTGTCCTACGGCCTTGCTGGGGCAGGATGGCCCTGGGGGCTGGAATGGGGCCCTGCGCCGTGGGCAGGGCGGGGGGAGCCCCAGGGGCAAGCAGGGGTATTAGGGCCCATGAGTGCACTCAGGCACTACATTTGCAAACTGACATCTTAATTTCTGCCAGTGCTAACAGAAATGTAACAAAATGGGCAGTATTAATGCTGGAAAAAACCAGAGCCATTAGCTGTCCCAACACTTGCAAACCGTGCACCACAAAAGCTTAAGATGAGTTTTAGGAACTGAGCCCAACTCTGTACAACATCATTTTACCTGTTATGGAAATTACTGACAGTAAACATGCCCACTGGCTTACAAATAACTGTCTCTTTTTTCTGAAGCAATTATAGACTCTCATAACATTGTACAGTAACGTTTCAGAGAAGAGCAGGCTTTAGGAGACATCTAAACGAGCCATCTCATGTAGATATATGGCTGTAGTCCCCTCGGTAGCTCTGGCAACGACTGCTGTAGGTGGACTGGAGATTCTCTTTCTGCTGCTCAAGTAACAGAGTGCACAGCTGGATTCCAGCTGTGCTGAGTTTGGATAGGAGTGGTTTATGTGCTCTTGCTCTCTCAGAAGAGCTCAATGCTAAGCCTATTCACTTCAACTTATATTGCAAGCTGAAGAATGCGTTACAGTGCCTTTTCAGGTATGAATGTTTATTTGCAAAAGGTTTAGTTGCAACCTTTAGATAATTTCTGCTATCTACCTCCTTAAACTCTGTTTTAATAGCATCATTCTAGTCTGTATACATCACTAATTTCTAAACATAGAAACACTGACTAAAATAATGGGGGGGAGGAGGTGGAAACATTAATCTAGCTATTTTAAATTAGTACATGTTCCTACTATGAGCTCCATACTGTCTCCTAAAACCTAAGACATGGAATTATTGGAAGCGTTCTGTCTTGTTTTATTGAACTCTGTGATTCATCTCATAGACTCAAAAAGCTTGTATTATGGAAAGCCCTGGTTAGTCTCTTCCTTAATATTGCTGTGCTTAAGTAGAACGGTATCTCCTCCGGTGTTTATTGCACAGAACAGGACATCAGACACACTTTATGCTTCCTCCTGAGCAACAGGAAAACAAACCCCAACAGTGTCTGAAATCCTGGTTTAGGAAAGAGTTGACTGGCCTCACTGGACTACAAGGCAGAAACTGGCTGGGGGAATTTGATCTGGGAGATGAAAATCTGAGCAGGGGCATCCCAGTGCACTTAATGGAAGTCTGCTTTATGTCTCTCAGGCTGTCTAACAAAAAAAAAACAGTCCATAAACTACATTATTGTGCAAAATGCAAAACGAGTAGTGAAAATTGGCTAGATTAAAAAAAAATAATAAATTATGTAGTCTAATAGTTCTAATACAATAATGTCAACAGCTGGTTTAAAAAGATGTCAAAACTGACCTGTCCAGTTCTAAGTGTATTCCAAATATACTGTGTCACTAGTTTGAGTTACAAAGAGAATAACTTTGTTACTGTTATTGTCTTATTGAAATACTTCTCATCACTGGAGAGATCTGTATCTTCATTCAGTGTTCTCCAAATTATTCCAGGTGTCACTCTACAATGTATCTTTTTTCATCTATTTATTCCTTCATCCCATCTCACTCCACCGTATTGTGGCCCTAAACTGTGTGTGTGATAGTGAAGTTTGGCTGTTGATTTATTCCTTGTTGCCTCCTTGGTGGCACACTGAACTGATGGGCACGACTTCCTTTTGAATCCCACTGGGAATAGAGTTCAAGAATGGCATCGTTTGGCTAAAATATTCTAATTACAGAATGGTCATCGATCAGAGATTTGGCTGTGTGCAGTCCTTTTACGTTGGTAGCTCTGACAGGGGGCTGTCCTGCTGGCTGTGAATTCCTTTGGTCTCGTGTTTGTTCAGAGATCATTCAGTTAATTTCCCTGTCCTCAAAGGAAACCATGTCAGATTATAAAAACCCATGAAGAGATTAGATGGTGGGATGGGGGAAGGTAACGTTAATCTGCCTGCTCTGCCTAGTGTGTTTCTTGTTCAAGGGCTTTTTGCCCCTGCAGAACCCCTGTCAGCCCTCAGGACGGGGATGTTTTGCTGCACTGAGACCACAATCTGCTTTATTTCCTAGAGCAGACCTACACAAAAGCATGGCCAGTGTGGGAGCTACAGGCAGTGTTTTTTCCACAGAGCAGGATGATTAACTCTTACACCTCCAGTCTTTGGTGCTGGTATTAGGATAAGCATTTCCAGCATGGCAGTGGATGGATCTTAATTGGTGCACGCAACTCTCCTCTGGTTTTTCATCACTGTAGTTTGTCAGCCTTCATTGTTAAGGCTTAACAATTGTAAGTTATTTGTTCCAAGCTTGGGTATTGTAATTTGTTATTCTAATTTTCTTTTTATGACTTGGTAGATAAAATTGCATCACTCACCTATTTTTGTTTTGGCTCTGGAAATGTGATATGTACAAGATGTCTGTAAAAATTTAACATGTTGAAATAATTATGCTAGGTAGTAATGTGCTGTTCCTGTCTTTCACCTTACAAAGGTGAGGACCACCGAGGAACACAATGACAAAGCATTTATGGTGCTCCAGAAAGCCTAATATAAGTGTTCTGTGCATTGACTCCACATATTAGCTGGTGGCAGACTTAGTTTTTTGTTTTGTGCGTTTTTTTAAGTTGCTGTTCCTAGTGCATATTTGCCAAGAGATAGCACTCTTATCACAGGATGTTGTGGGTATTAATTTACAAGGGTTAAAAGGGATAGGAGCTGTGGGTCAGGAATTTCCTCAGCTGCAAACTGTTTTGAAATACAGAGTATGCTAGACAAGTACAGTGTTACACTATTTTCACACCATTATTTCTTGGCGCCTGTTGGAGACAGGATCTTGGGCTAGGTGGATCTTTGTAAGAACATCTGTACTGAGCCAGAGCACTTTTTATGTTATGTTCTTACGATATTCAGGGTAGAGGTATACGATAGGCAAAATGATATTCCCAATTATGAATAAATTAACAGTTTCCTATAAAATAATCTTACAGTGAAGCAGGCATTCTCTCCTATGATATTCGAATTCATTAAAGGTGAATAGTACAGCTTTTGTGGAAGCTTAGAGTGTTCAAGTACTGTAAAAAGTAGGGGACCTTTTGGCCTCAGAGCCATTGGAGAGGTAATTACTGTAGTTGAACTGCACTGGTTCCTTTCAGCATAGCTTGATGCATATAGTGTATATTTTGCTTAGTATTTGGATAAAACCTGTAATCTTAAGTAACGCATGCTGTTCTCTGCATGAAGATTTACAGTCTGTTTAAAAGGAACAATTTGGCGTACTTCATGGTTGGAGTGATGCAGTGTGCACAGTGACAGCAAAGAGAAGGATGGATCAGAACCATCAATCACTGCCATTAGGAAAGTGTTGATGAAGGCTCTCTCCAGGCTTTATAAACACCCAGTGGATCAGCTCCAAAAGCTTCTCATTTAACACTTTTGAATAATAATTTAGATTAGTCATCCAAGTCTAGCTTTTGCTTTTTGCTGAGTCTTTCTGCCTTGATGCTGGCCTCACTGGTTTCAAATGGAGGAGAAAGTCAGAAGAAAAAGCAAAAATATCTACTTCAGTCATTCTTCCTTGTGATTCTGAGTATCTTTTCATACCACACAGAATTGCTTTGGCCAGAAGAAGCAGCATACAATATTGTAGCTGTTAGCCCAGGTGTGAAAGGTTCCCCATTCCCTGCTTCCTTTCCCTAAACAGATTACTGCCAGTGGGACAGTGAAGAGACACCCGTGTCCTTACAGCTGTCTTGGCAGTCATTCATCTGATTGAAAAACTCAACTTTCTGTACTCGAGCTTGAGCATGCAGTCACAGAGCTTAGGGCTGCCTTCCTTCTTCACACTAGGCTTCTCAGATCGGTCCTGATATCTCAGTCCTTCAGGGGCAATACCGATCAGAGGTTTTGGGGCTTGATTTTGAACCATTTCCTGGGATCAAAGGGAGTTCAGAGGAAAATGAAGTCCTGTTTGTTGGAAAGCTGAGACATCTGTAGACACCTGGAAATTTCTGAGTTCAGTTTTGCTCATCTTTCCACGAGAGAATCATAGGGACAGATTCCCCAAAGTATATAAAGAGGGCATGTGGTCTAAAAGATAATCTCTTGGCACTGTTTTTTTCTTACTTTTGCAATTCAGTAGGAAGGGATAATCTTCTGGCCTTCAGTTCCCCTTCTGCCCTCCCAATGAATGACGGAGACTAAAGAAGAAAGAACAAGGCACAGATCTAAGCTGATTTCCCAAGAGGTATGTACTCAAAGATTTTTTTTTTTTCCCTCCTTTCCTTCATCAGGGAGAAAAACCACCTATCTGAACTGGGAGATTAAATGGCAACATTTATGTATGAGTAGTTATTCCTCCAGGCAGAATTTCAAGTATTGTGAATGTATACTTAAGACGACTACAAGTATAGCTGCCCCAGAAAAGCTATAGCCACTGCTGGTTTTTATGTTGCTTGGGAAGCTGGAACTGAAGGAAAAAGGCTTTCTTGCCACTCACGAAAAACTAAAATAGTATCTGGCTGTTTCCACAAAGTACCAGTACCACTGTGAGTTTCTGTGCCCTTATGTCTGTATCATAGCACAGCTGCTGCAGATTACAATTTTTTTTATTCCTGCTCCTTTCTTCCCATGACTAAAGGGAGAAGACCTGATACAGAAAAAGAAGTGGCCTCTTGCTTACAACATATTCACTACCCTACCCTCCTGTCTGCTCCATCTCCCAGACACACATAGTCTTCCCTATATTTTGTGAGGCTACGAAATTTACCAGTCCTGGTATCTGTACTCATGATACACATGACTGTCTGAAAAGGGTTTCTTCCTTGTTTTTAACTTGGAGGTGTTTGTTCTTTTTCATGTTAACCCTTCCCAGGCTGCAAATCAAAGATGTAACTTCAGCTTCCATTTCTGTACATTAAAAAACCCCTCAAAACCAAACTTTTGGCATCGGCCTAATACCAATGAAGATAAAAGCCTGAAATGTCATGAAACATTGTGCCCTTGCTTTCACAAATGATCCAACGCTGGTGCTCAATTTATGATTTCTACTCTTTTTAAATTAAAAAAAAGAACCACTTTAGTAGGAGTGAGATACAGCTGTGTCGGCATGTTGTGCCTAGTCTTCCACGTCCCCTCTTCCATTGCAGAGGTTTATCTTTGAAAATGATATGTAGGCACTGAAATTAGATGCTCTGGCAAATGACAGCTCTTAGTGCCAGAGCAGAAAATTTTGCAGAAAGCTTGAGGCTAACCAGAATCAATCATAGTTGTTTGTAAGCCTTTTTTTTTTTCTTTCTGTCAGAATCCACAGAAGGGAATATGTATTGAGTGGCAAGTCTGAAGCAGTCCCCAAAGCAAACCAAGAGGGAGTATCACTTTGCAAGTGGTTTCTGGAATAACTCCAGACCTTAGAGCAAGCTGTATGGCTCCTAACCCGCCCTTCCTGGAGTTAGTCCTTGCAATTAGCCAGGAGCTCTCAGTCTGGGAACAGACAGCTGACTATAGCTTCAGACAAAAGGAGGGAAATAGGCATTGTCCAGAGGGGGAAACTTGTGGAGCTGTACAAGAATCTTGCTACAAAGATGCCAGTGGAGTAGAAGGCATGCAACGTGGATGTTGGACCATAACTATGTAGGATCTTTGAGAGTCTTTGAATAAAGCCATGAAAAGCAAACCAGGATTCCATCTCTAAACACCTCCAAAGGAGGTGCTGTTGTTAAATCCCCACTCACTGTCCACATCTCCTGCAGTACACAGGTGGTTTTATTAATTTAGGGTGTTAGCTTTTCTCTGCCCAATATAAATAATTTTCATTTGATCTGAGAAAATATTTCTAAATAGGCAAAAGTATCTTCAGGTTATAGAAATATTAAAATCAGTGTTTAAAAAATAGAAGATGGAAACTTGTTCTGCTGATCATCATTCCCTCCAGAGACAGAGAAATAACCATATGGTCTTTTATGCAATATCATGATTTGTGATAAAAACCAGACCTGGTGTAGTAAGTGCTATGCTAGGAAGCCTGGATGGAATATGCAGCCTGTTTTAGTAGAAGCTGATCTTGGAAGGATGTTAACTGAAGATAGTCATTAAAGATGTGTCTGTGTCAGAAACAAAACTATAGCTCTGAGGGAAACCATCTGGGAGTCGTAATTTCATTTACAAGTATGCTTCAGTGAATTGGTGTTCACATTAATCCTCTCCAGTAATTCCTCCATACTGCATCATATTACCCTACTGGCAGAAGTCAAGATCCTAAACTTCATCCATTTTTAAGGGATTTAGCTATTTAGCTGATAAATGATCCTTAGCCACGTGTTATCAGGAATAGTGAAATGAAATAATTTGGGAACTGGGTATCTAATAGAGAAGGTGTAATATCCCCTGAATCTCAAAAGACCATTGTCATCTCTCATGAATAACTGCTTTGTTCCCACTTTGATAGCCAGTGTGCCTGGCAGGCTTTGCATGAAGAAATTGGAAGATATATAATAGCCCATTGCAGCTGAAAAAAATCAGCATCTTTCTTGGACTAGGTAGCAGTACCAAGGAGAAAACTTGCACCAAGGTTTATAGGGCCAATAGCGTAGAGAAAAACCTGCCCCCAGAATATCCTCACGCATTGTAAGTCAACTTGATGTCCCTTTTTTTTTTTGGTTTGGTTTGGGTTTTGGGGGGGGGGTTTGGGGTTTTTTTTGTACCTGGTGCCAGTTATAAAACACCTTGTGGTCTCTTCAAGTGTTGGAACTCATCTGAATGGGTGATAAATGGTGTCTCGCAGATTGGAGAGGTTGCTGCTATATACCTTCACATACCTCTCCAGAGCCAGATAAAATACAGGAAAGAAGCAGCAGCAGTAATATTCAGCCTTTTTGCTGAGAAGGCTCTATCTTGCAGTGCTGATTAGCATGAGAGCAGGATTTTCAACATACTTCTTTCTTCGTTAGGGAGATGAAGTTCTCAGTTCATAGCAAGTCAAAATAGATACCTGCATGAAACAGTGGTCGCTTTCATGAACTGTATAGTGAAGCTAACAAACTTGGCTTATTCTCCTGTTGGAGTCAAAGCAATAATGTGAATATATTGTGTCTACTATCTTTGTCCTTGAATGTCTTGGTCTTATTGCTGCATTAAATGCATTTTTTTCTATGTTCATTAAAATGGTCCCTTTAAATAGGCCTGTGTTTAGCCTATTAACAGAAGAGAATCTGCTTTAGAAGTTGGTACATCCCCTTGGAAACCCTTCTGGCAGTGTTACCTATGTGGATTTATAGCTAATGCATACTTTCTGATTTGTCCTAAAGTAAAGCTTTGATTATGATGATCATTTGTTGAGTTGGAAGCCTTCTTGGATGAGACCCAGAATGATACTTGTACTTTGGAAAAGTCCTCCTAATAGCTATAACCACAAATTTCCTCAGTAAATGTGATAAATATTTATTTTTCCTCTCAAGAATAAACATTAAGATCAGCAGTGCTCTTACAAAATGAAAGAGGGCAAATCATATGTTCTGTAATGGGATCTGCTTGTTAAAATGCCATGGTGTTCTGAAAACATTAATATGTGCATTTGCCAAATTATTTATAATGGTCACCTGGTGACAAATTTGAGCAGATGTCTTTATCAATGGCCAGAGGTAAATAAGAACGCGTAATTCTTAATTCTGAGCTGTTCATATATAAAGAATAATTATGTTTCGCATACTGGAGTTGATGCTATGAAAATCCTCTTTCGATAATCCTCCTTATATCATTGCAGTAAAAAATAAGAAAGCTCTGCTTACTTGAAATTATCTTTTCCCCTTTTTCCCCCTTTTCCCCTTTTTCCCCCTTTTCCCCGCAAGATATGTTTGCTCAGTCACCCAAGGCAATATTTACAGGTCTATAAACGTAAAAATCTATCAGAAGTTGTCATTGTATTAAATTGGAGACCTGTTGTGCCTGTCATCTCTGATAAGAGACACTAAGGAAAAAAAACGATGTAGGCATAACTCCTCTGTGATTTAGGAAAGCAGAGTGGAGTTCTGATTATAAAAGTTGTATCAATGGATTAATTTCCAGGGTGCTTGAAAGTAGCAGAAGAACGTGACAATTATTGTTACGATGGAAAGCTGCCATCCGTTTTAATGGATCCACACACATTATTAAAGGGCATAGAAAGAAAAAAAAAACAGTAAAAATATATGTAGTTTATAATTGTGGTAGGGTAGGAGTCTTAGTCTGTTATTTTGTGAAGCTACAACTGCTGACAAAGACTTCCAAGCAGAAAGTATGTAGTACTGTGGACTTGCCAGTGCTATTTGCATGAGAAAAAACATGTTTTTCCCTCAGGGCTTCAGAGGTTTTCTGAAAATTCGGCATTTTTTGTGCTAAAATGTTAATGAGCATTAGTAGCTCATTTCCATTCATCTCCCCTGGGGAAATGAGACTTTTGCAGTCACACTGTCTCTGAATGCAGGTAGTGGGATGCAGGTGATAACTTCAAAATCAGTTGTCCAACTTAAGCCAGGTTTGACAGAAAGATGAGTTTCCAATAATTGTGATACTGCAGGCTTTGGGAAAAGGGGGAGTCAAATACAAATCTTCAGTTTGAACACAGTAATATTAGACATTGGAGAATTCACATGGGAAAGAGCTGGTGTAAATGCCCCGTGTTGGATTGGTACATTTACCAGTATTTTTCTTGGTCTGACTTTTGTAAATAAAAGGGTAGCAAATGTAGAGGAAAACAAAACAACCCCATCAACAACTTCTGTTTTGTTTCTGTGTCTGATCTGGTTCTAGGGAAATTCACACTTGCACAGGGAGCCAGTAATAGAGCTGCAAGCAGCATAGTGAAAGGTCTTCTGCATTGTTTCTTTTGGAACATATCTTTGTTTCTAACATTGCTCCTGATGTTTATAAACATTACTCCTATTGTTTGTAGATTTTTCTAGGAAAAAGATAAAAGATTATTTTTTAAAATGCTTATTTGACCTATAGCTCAGGTAATAAATTCAAGCCAAAAGGCACCTTTTACCTTCATATTGTCTTTAAAAGTTCTTAAAAAGGTGTGCCCACAGCATCTTGCAAGTCTTGTTCCAGCCTGTGAGGAGGTTCATTCCACAGTATGCACTGGTCCCTGCAGACCGCGCTGCCCCACCCTCCATGCCTCTCGGTTCCTTTCAACAGGGAAGAAATTCACAGGCAAATGCCACCCCAGGAACATTCCTGGATTTCACAGCCCTGCCATAGTCTATGAATGCTATCCCTTGAGTTGACCTTCATCATAAGAAGAAAGATGATCTCTCTACCGGTATTTGTCTCAATTCAAATGTCTTTTGTAGTGGCTTACAAATGTGTGAAGCCATTTCTTCTTCTTGCAGCTACTACCATATTCACATCTGTACCTCCCTTAATTGCATTGGATGCAGAAATATCTCTTAATCAAATGAGCACCAGATTTTTCAGTGTCACTGCAGTGCCATCCATCAAGAACTTTATCCATCATCTAATTGTATTAACCTTGAGTGATTTCACTAGTTTAGCAGAACACAAGAGAAAAAAAAAACCTTTACCAGTTCTGTCTCTATTCTTCAAATGTAGAAACAGCTCAAATATATAGGCAAATAAGCACAGAGCCAGCCAGTCATATATTGCTACCTAGAGTAATTTTATTGGATTTCAATATTGATTTCTGTTTCATTAGACTGAGAATTACAGTGGGCAACAAAAAAATCATATTCTTCTGGGACTGCTGTTGACCTCAGCCTGGAACATATTTTCAGAGTCCATCACAATGCTCTCATATTGAAGACATTAAACAAGGCAACTTTTGCAGCATATATTTTCTTGATAACATACAAGCCTGGTAAGTCCATGCAGAAAGCAGTACAGTCTCCACCAGCTTCCCTTTCACTTTGAGTGCATTTCTCAGGATAGAATCAATGACACTTCCAGCTCCAGCATCGTCTGGCCACTTCAAATTTACAAGAAATTTAGAAGAAAAGGTCATGAAAACTGCTGGGTATAAGATGAATCAGTGACTCTTCCTTGCATAAAAGAAATGCATTATTTGGGGCACAGACTTGGAGGAGAGAATCAAAATTTCATAAATATTAGGGGGGCAGGAGTGATGGAGGTGGTGGTGGTGTCTGTCTTCTGATCCCAGAAGTGTGTTGCTTTATGACGTAGGTCATCTTAGTTTGGTTTTGAAACTAAATAATCATTTGAGAGAATTCTATTCCTTTGTAAAAATATGTCCTATCTTCAGATTTTGCTGAACACTTCATATGCATTTTCTAAAGAGCTTGTTTTAAAAAACTAAGCAAACCATTAACAGGACTTTTAGAGCCTTAAGAAGCTCTATTTAAAGGCTTTAGTTCTTAATTTTACCCAGCTTTGATGTAATTATGTCTGCAGAAGTGTTACATACTAAATCCCTAGCTTCACTGAACATGAGCGACATCTTTTCTTCCACTGTTGCAATTAAAACAAACAAACAAACATCTAATTCATCTGTGGCCTGCAAATCCATCAAGAATGGTGCAAGATGTGATTATCACAAAATATTGTAGCATACAGAAAGTAGTGAATGAAAAATTCCCTTCTCGTACACATAGGCGTACCAACGCTTGTGTCACAGCTCAGGACCACTTAGCTCCTGGGGTTATAGCAGGAAAATGTTTTGCTATCTCTGCCATGCTATAATTGCTGCTGCTCATTAGATACAACGGGCAAGGACAACAGTAAAAATTCAGGTCTGTTATAAGTGCTTGGATCTTGTACAAAGATGCTTTTAAGTAATCTGTTATAGTACTTGTCTATTTTTATTCCAGACACTATAAACGCTTGTGGTGTTTTTCTTTGCAACATACCCCTTCCGTATCTTTTACTTTTGGCTTTGCTGGAGAAGATGGGTTTTATGCAAAATGTTTTTCATTCCTTATTTGGAGCTAGTGTTAAGAAAGTAGAACCTGGTATTTGCCATTTAAATAAAGGCACTGAACTGAACAAATAATTGAATTAAAAATAGAGAGTTATCTAGGCATCAGATTTGTTTAGTGATTTGTCTTCACAGTGCCACTGTGTATGTATTTCTTTTCTGCATGACAGTTGGTTAATCTGTTTTGACAGTTACTTAATTTTGCAGGGCTAGGTATCTATTAGAAAGTGTTTCTTGTGAGGGACTTGCCTGAGGCTAGTTTCTTATTTAAATGAAGAGCCCTCTAAAGCACAGCAGCTAAGTAAATGTACCTGGATGTGTTTGAAATATAACACCTGTCTCTCTTACTGTGCTGGTTTTGGCTGGGACAGTTGATTTTCTTCACAGTAGCTAGTATGGGGCTGTGTTTTGGATTTGTGCTGGAAACAGCATTGATAACAGAGGGATGTTTTCATTAGTGCTGAGCAGGGCTTACACACAGTCAAGGCCTTTTCCGCTTCTCACCCCACCCCACCAGCAAGTGGGCTGGGGGTGCACAAGGAGTTGGGAGGGGACACAGCCGGGACAGCTGACCCCAGCTGACCAAAGGGATATTCCACACCATATGACGTCATGCTCAGCATATAAAGCTGAGAGATGAAAGAGGAAGGGGGGAACGTCTGGAGTGATGGCGTTTGTGTTCCCAAGTCACCGTTATGCGTGATGGAGCCCTGCTTTCCTGGAGATGGCTGAACACCTGCCTGCCGATGGGAAGGAGTGAATGAATTCCTTGTTTTGCTTTGCTTGCGTGCACGGCTTTTGCTTTACCTATTAAACTGTCTTTATCTCAATGCATGAGTTTTCTCACTTTTACCCTTCTGATTCTCTCCCCCATCCCTCTGCGGGGGGAGTGAGCAAGCGGCTGTGTGGGGCTTAGTTGTCAGCTGGGGTTAAACCACGATAGTCCTTTTTGGCACCCAAAATAAGGAGAAATGCGTTTGTGTAAAATTGCTTGAGCTATGATATTGCTTTGCGTTGCATAACCAAATGCAAATACTGCATTTAAAGAAGAAGGCTAAAGGGAGCCACGAAGACTGGAGAATAACTGAAAAAAGAAAGGGCAAATGGGGAAAAAAACCAGCAGAGTCTAAAAGGTGGATTCTGGTGGGGCATGTGTGACAACAATGATGAAGAAATACAAAATGGAGCAGTATGTGCAGGAGACAAGAAAAAAGAAAGTAATAGAGATTGAGGGAACGAGAGAAAAATTGGAATAAAAAAGCAACAGAAAGATGAAGGAAAAAAACAATATAAGATTTGAAATAAGACTAAATTGAGCTTTAAGAGGCTAAATGGGGAATTAAAGCAATAAGAAAATAAAATCCAGTGTTGGGGTAAACTGGTGTCTTTGGCTGTTGATGTTTAAGAAATGTTGAACATCGTATGTAAATTTTCTCAAATAAATTGGTAATCTTGTGGCACTAATATCACTTGAGCTTGCAAAAAATTTTGCTTTCAGGGAAGGCAGCACAAAAAGTAACTTCCTGGACAACCCCAGCAATTCTGAGTTTTAATAAATAAAAGGCTAAAAGCAATTAATGGAAATGCTCTGTTAAGTACTTGCTGGTAAAAATTCCTCTTAAAATGCTGTTTCTAGGATTACATCCCCTGTAGTTTTTTAAATATCCCAGAACTGGTAGAGTACCCACAACTTCCCTCGAGCAATTATTTCACAATTTAAGAAAGCTGTGAGGATAACTTCGGAGCTCAGCTTCAGTCTTTGTCTTTTACTCAGTTAATTGCACATCCATGGGCTAATGTAAAGCAAGTCTTTCAGTATTAGCTTTTGTCGCTTACAAAACTGTTTCCAAGATCCTTCATGAGCTGTTGTTTAGCTGAATTGCATATGCCTATGTTTATGCATGTTGCATAAACAGTCTTTTTAGCTATTTCTTTCAATTCCCAGGTCATCTTGTGGCTCTCCTGTGGTTCTTTCCTGGCCTCTCTGCAGTTTTTCTTCTTTTCCTCTACACTATGCAAAATTGAGATGCTTGATTTTATGTGGATGCTATGGTGTGTTACGACAGCAATTGTTTCTATTGTGGTATCTTTATCTGCATTGTCTCTAACTTGCGATATTTAATGCGAAGGCCAGAATTAAGCACAGGTAATCACAGGTGTGATCAGATCTGGGGGTTTTTTTGGATTGTAGGGTTTTTGTTTTTTATTCTTTCTTTTCAGTCTCTGGCACAATGGAAGCATTTTCTCCCCAAAAACACATGCTTGGACACTCCTTTATGGCAGCGCTGCTGAAATGGAGGACACAGCCCCCAGATTTGTTCACATAGGCCTCCAGTGCCTGCAGCCAGATGGACAAGCTGGCGGGCTTTTGTAGCAAGCCTTGTGCTGCACCAGTGCTTCCGCTAGCTTGGACGTGAGCGATGGTGGTGTTGCAGCCTGCCAGTAGATGCTTTAAACGTTTGCATGTGGAATATGCTCAGGCAGCGGCAGCGGCAAGCCCCAGGGCTGGCTGTGCACTGGGCCCTAGCAGACCGCAGGGGGAGAGGGGATGTATGGGTCCCAGAGTCCTGATCCCCCAGGAACTGGCAGCTCCTCAACCCTCTGCTTCCAGGCTAGAGCATATAGGCAGGGAGGGCCCAAAGACACAGGAAGAGGCAGAAGGCAAGGACAGATCAAGAGCTTAATTAGGTTTACTGAGTATTTTTAAATTTTTGTTTTTTATAAACTGCAGCCCATACAGTTAAAGGTCTGAGATCCCCTCCATGACCCAAGCTAGATGCAGTTTGCTATGCTGAACTGTTATCATTTAATTACAGGCATGTCCAGCATGCATATCCAAGTAAGATGCTGCAGTCCTCATCCATGGGAAAGAAGTTGGCAGGTAGTTGAAACAATTTGCCATAAATAAACAGGGGTTGTTGGACAGCAAACCTCATTTGTGGACAGCTATCAAATATTCTACTGAGAGAACAGTGCAGTAACTAAACCTTAGTTTAGTAAGTAACTAAACCTTAGTTACTGCAGGTTTACAATTAATTTTGTTGAGTGGGGTTTTTGTGCCATGTCAAGAGTCCTGCACTGGACAGTGTTGCATGGCTTCCCATGGTGATTTCGGCTTTGGTTTGTATGACCATGTAAGTGTCCCCTAATTCTGGTTCCAGTTCGTCAATATTCCAGTTGCAGAAACACTCCTTGTTCTTTTCAGTGCAAGTTCAGCTCGTCTTGCTGTGGTCTGGAAAGAGACTAAATTGCCACATCTATTGAACAAGGAATGCAAGCAAGTCATTCCTACCTCAGTAACCTGATTTTGGCTGTACTAAGCCCAGACCTAAGATCTGCCCTTGTCCTTGGGGGTGGCTGCTACAGGTGTTTAAGAAAGCGTCTTGAGGATAGGATAGTCAGGTAGTCATACTTCTCCAGAATACTTTGATTGCTTCCAGCACATCACAACTCATAGATTTCATAAATTACAGGAGATGACTTTATATTCAATAGCTGTCAGTGGATTTTTCTTCCATACATTTGTCCAGTCATTTTGTGAACTGAGGTAAGCACTGCAAGTTCTGTGGGAAGGAATAACATAGCTTAACAGCAAGATGTGTGGAGAAATATCTTCTGTTCAAATCTGTCATGTGATACCACCTTTGATGCCCCTTAATCCTTGTATAGGAAGGCGGTGAACAAGAATTACCTATTCAGCTGCTCCATACCATTCCAGATTTCTTAGATTTCTTTCCTGTCCCACTCCAGCTTTATCTTTTCCAGGTTCAGGAATCCCAGTGTATACAGTCTGTGTCCTCTGTAATATTTCCTAATTTGCTTTATTTCAGTTTGAGTTACTGTACCTAATGAGCTCTGTATTCATTCTCCCAGTACTTCTTAACAGTTGATGTGTTTGGGTTTCTTCCTCTGAAATCCTAACCTTGAGATCTCATTCCTCAGTGGTGATAACTATTTCAGAGCCAACCACAGTATACTTTCTTTTTTCCTCACATGTATCACTTCACTTTCATTTATATTTGATTTAGTCTTTCTTACCACTCAATGCCTTGAAGTTCTTCTACAACATATCGAGTTGGCCTTTGTCTTTACTCCATGGAATAATTTATGTTCTCCATCACCATTGTAACTGCACTGTTCATTCCCTTATCCAGATGGAACTTGCCCCCTTCCTGATTTTCTTTTTCTTTTCTTTTTTTGCTAGTCCAGCTGTAAATATGCAAGAGAAAATAAAATTGAGATCTCTCTGTCGTGAACTGGCTTCCTAAAGCTTCATGCAAATTTGACTCAAGCCTGTGGCTAAGCCTTGACAGCTCTAGAGATGACAGCTTTACCTTCTCCTATCACTGACAGGCTGTTCCACCTGCCTGCCAAAGAGAAATTATCTGCCTAAATGAGGCTCAGCAAAGACAAGAGGAGATACTGCAAAAGCAATTAGCAGGAGAGGTATTAATATCAGAAAGCACAGAAGAGGCCGATGCCGCAAACTTACGAGCAGAGGTAGAGAGGAATGGGGAAACGGCGGCCAGGATAACAGCAGATTGGTCAGCCGCGGTTTTTCCTCCACCTTTCGCTGAGCCAACAGTGATACCAGTTTTGACAATATGTCTTTGCAGGGTTTTCTTTAGGAGCTCAGAGGCTGCAGATGCTGTGGCTTTTTCTGCTAATCTATGATAGCGATAGTTGTGTTACAAGGAATAGCAAGTGTTTTTAACAAGTTACTTCAGATGAACAGACAGTTTATAGAATAGTGTCTGTAAATTTGTTGCCTTGTCCCTGATATTTTTAGAGGAAATTATTATGGGTGTAGTAAACAGCTTAAATTTGATCCTTTAAAACCACTTGGAAGATATGACTAACACATTGACTTAACATTTTATGTCACGATGTTTGCTCTAACTTTTTTCCCACTTTCAGACTCCAGGTACAGCTCATTAAACACACCTGTGGCAATACAACTTCTAAATATTTTGCCATTCAAGATGCATCTCCCTGGTATTAAATTAGCGGTAAACAGCTTAAATTTGATCCTTTAAAACCACTTGGAAGATATGACTAACACATTGACTTAACATTTTATGTCACGATGTTTGCTCTAACTTTTTTCCCACTTTCAGACTCCAGGTACAGCTCATTAAACACACCTGTGGCAATACAACTTCTAAATATTTTGCCATTCAAGATGCATCTCCCTGGTATTAAATTAGCGTTCACGCCCTACAGGGTTTGTTTTCTCTATTAACGAAATAGCCACAAATGTGCTTTTCAAAGAAATATTACGAGGAGATCTGCTGGTTACTGCTTGCTCAACAAATGGACATTGTGTACTGGGAGGAATGGTTTCAAAAAAGAAATGATCCATTTCACTGGAATCAGAAATTTTCCTATAACTGTTTCCCATTCACAAAGAGCAACTGAATGCTTCTAGCCCAGATATTACTTTAAACTGTAGTTTACTATTCTAAAGGACCAGCAGGAAGATTATTTCTACTGAAGTAAAATAACCATTTAAGCAATGTTCAGTTTAACAGTTAACTTACAGATTGATCATTGAACATTTAAGTGCTCGCTTTCAGGGTCAGATGAAGTCCTGTTGCTTCCAAAAATAGCCATTAATATGTAATCTGCTTTAGGAACTGTTACTAATTGTGTAGCCTGTGCTTAACTATACAGTTTTGAATAACTTAGGTCATATTTGGCCAAATAAAAAAAAAATTTATAAATAAGTAAAGACCCCTGTCACTCTATCCCAAAGGAAACCAACACTGTGGTAACTTGGAATTTGCAAGGTGTAGTGGATTGACTTAGCTGACAATTTAAGAAGGGTCTATCATCAAGTATAGCAGCTGTACTTCACATGTAATTGAAAGTGGTATTATCATGGGAAAACAATGTAAAGCATATTACATCTCCACTCAAGGTCTATTTTTTCTGTAAACTTAAATGTTTTGTGGGTTGGGTTTTTTTTGTTTCTTTCTTTTGTTTTTCTCTAAGCTACTCAAAACCAATTTAATCTGAAAAAGAATGCTTGGTTAGTTTAAGTAAATGAAA
>NW_008796221.1:6884928-6902825 GCF_000699145.1 Aptenodytes forsteri | reverse complement strand
GCTTCTTGTGCACCCCCAGCCTACTTGCTGGTGGGGGGGGGTGAGAAGCAGACAAGGCCTTGACTGTGTGTAAGCACTGCTCAGCAGTAACGAAAACATCCCTGTGTTACCAACACTGTTTCCAGCACAAATCCAAAACACAGCCCCATACTAGCTACTGTGAAGAAAATTAACTCTATCCCAGCCAAAACCAGCACATTAATATGTAATCTGCTTTAGGAACTGTTATTAATTGTGTAGCCTGTGCTTATCTATACAGTTTTGAATAACTTAGGTCATATTTGGCCAAATAAAAAAATTATTTATATATTAGTAAAAACCCCTATCACTGTATCACAAAGAAACCTGAACACTGTGGTAACTTGGAATTTGCAAGGTGTAGTGGATTGACTTAGCTGACAATTTAAGAAGGGTCTATCATCAAGTATAGCAGCTGTACTTTACATATAAATGAAAGTGGTATTATCATGGGAAAACAATGTAAAGCATATTACATCTCCACTCAAGGTCTATTTTTTCTGTAAACTTAAATGTTTTGTGGGTTGGGTTTTTTTGTTTCTTTGTTTTTCCCTAAGCTACTCAAAACCAATTTAATCTGAAAAAGAATGCTTGGTTAGTTTAAGTAAAAGAAAATTACCAGGGTTTCGTTTTGGGGAAGACATCCCATACTCGTGTGTCACAAACCCTTAGGGTCTAGGAGGTCAGGATCCCTTGTTACTCAAACTATTCTGATAATATTTTTCTGTCAAATCCAGGTGGTTCTGTTTAACATTGTTGCTTTCTTCTGTTAGAATCTGCTCATTCCTAATTCCTAAACTCTGCTGGTTACTTTTTCACCATTAGCAATAATCCTAGGAATATGAAAAACCAGAACATCATGACAAGATTGATTACACAAGTTAATAACCTAAGGAAACTTCAGCAAAGCTTTCAAAATTAAACCTGTTAATTAATCCTATGTGCCTGAATAGATGTAAGAATATTTGAGCTCCTTAACCAAGGCAGTAGTTTAGCATCCACAGTGGAGTATTTAATAGCATTTGCTTGATATTATTGTAGTTTTTCCAGTATTTAGTCATTCTTTAAAATGGATTGTATCTATCTTATTCAATGATGCCTTTAAAATTAGAAAGTGCAACTGTACTAATTATATCTTCAGTTTTTAAGGGCCAAAATCCTGCCCCGATTGTAGCTATGTCTTCTAAAACCAGAAGAGAACAAATACCCAGTTTTCCTAACAAAGACTCTTGACTTGTCTTTGCTAGGACTGCTGGCAGTGGCCAAGTGTATTACCAGAATATGCTGTTAAGACTTTGCACCAGGTGACATGTAGCAAAGGTACCAAATCCTACAGGTAGCATTTAGCTCCCAACAGCCAATTCCCAACTATGCTGCTTCGTGTGTCAACGTGTGTATTGTCTTTCTGAAGCCTGACTAAGCAGCTTTGGGTGTTACAAAGGCTCTGCTGAGTGTTTTAATTTGCATAGATTAGTCTTTCTCCTTTTTATTACATTGACTAATCAGAAGAATTTCTTAGCCCAGATGTGTTTATAACCTGGTATGATCATGTTTGGCTACATAGATAAAATATCCTCTCATTTGCCTGATTATTACATGAAAACACTACTCTCAGAAAACTAAAACACTGATTTAACAATCCTTCCCTGCCTCTCTACTTTGTCTTCCCCTTTTTCGTCCCAGAACCCACTTGTCCAAATCCTCACCTCTTTTTTCCACTTCATCACTCAAAATCTTTTGATGGCATGGATGGAACTACTTGGTTCAATTCTCAGGCTCAAAACCAAGTGGAAATATTGAATGTGCATTTGGCAGGGATGGGGTTTGCTGTAGCTGGAGACGGCAGTGCTCGGCAATTGCCCCTTCCCCATGTCATGCCTGGGGAACAGGGCAATCCAGGCGGGGAGAAGCAGATGAATGCACTGAGGGAACAGAGAAAGGGAAAGATAGAGCAGTAGTTTACTGTAGAGAAAGTCTTGCGAAGGCTGAGGACAATTTTTTGGGTTTCTGAAGGCCCACCATAGAGTGGCTTTTGTGGTTGACTGGTCTCTGCAGCTTCTTCCCAGGCCACGTGCTGGCAGGCAGGAGGAAACACCCTGACGCTGAACTGCTTCTCCATGCTCAAAACATAAACTGCCCTAAGTAGAAAAATGAATAATTGATTTCACATAAAATTCAGTAAAATAATAGGTTCATGTCTTTTTATTTCAGGAAACAAAGTGTTAACCAAATCTGCAGAAATGCGGCTATAGTAGTTGACTCACTGAAGCGTACGAATGCCTGATAAAGTCTCAGAGAAACTCCTGGCCTCTCAATTTTTCTAGCGGATGGATAGAAGAATGTATAGCACAAATTCAGGCCTGAATACTCATTCAGAGTTTTCACTGAAATCTGTATTAGCAGATTCAGGCTTTCACATTTCATATCAAGTGTTCAATACCTCTGTAATGAAAACAGAAAACATTGCCTTAGGTTCTGATAATAAGGAGTGAAGCTTAGAAATCAGTTATCAGTCAAAAGAAAGGCAAATTTAAGGATGACACATGTAAACCAATCTGGCATCTTAGTTTTGTTAAGATTTTCATAGAGCATAATGCATAAACTTCCACCAATGACTACTAACACCATTTTGAGAGATGAGGAAATGCCATTTGAAAATGCGTGATTTTTTTCATCTTGTTTGGAAAATGGGAATTTTTTCCTAAATTGATTTTTGTGGAAATAGAAATCATCCGTGAGTTTAACCTGAGCTCAACAAATAATTAAGATAAAATACTTTGGAAAAGTGATAAATTTTAAAATGAGGAAATTCACATATCTATGTGAATAGATATGAGAATTTTTCAAAACGGTGATTAAATTTAAAAGGATTTAACCTAAATGCAGCTTAAATGCAGTAGTTCATTTGCAACTTTCTTTTTTCTGTTATGTCACCAGAAAATGTAAAGGACGCTCACCTTCCCAATGAGTGATGTACTTACAGAAACTGCCTGAGGAACTAGAAAGAGCAACAGTGACTCTCCTAGGTACGCTGGGGAGACGTGTCTGTCACAGCCTCGGTTTATTAGATCTAACCCCATTACCAACCAGCGCTGGCTGCGTGCTCCCAGTGCCATCGTAAACAATTCTCTTAGTTTCCTCATACAGTCATCTAATCATTGTTCCAAGCGGAGAGAACAGAGTGAACTGTCTTCATAGATGGATGAATGTGCACTCTGATTTATTCTATTGATTCCGCAAAGCCAGCTGTTTGAATTAAACCAAGGACCATGAACTACAGGCCAAGTGGCCGTCGGAGAGCAAGGGAGAATGGCTGATAATTTCAGAAAGGGACAGGTAGAGTTGTCTGTGTACTTACGCTGTCACAGAACCAACAGAGTCAACATGAAGTGTTCTCATACTCTCGTGTACATTCTTGTTTTTCACGTGGGCTTGCTACATTTATTTCTTTGCTCTATCAACCTATCTGTTACCAGTTCCTTTGTTGACACATTCATGCCTTCTAAATTAAAGTATAGGCTCATGGTGCCTTGATTTGTTTCAAATCATCATGTATTTGGAATAACTACAGTGCACTGTAGAAGGGTTAACTGCAGAACTATAGCATCATTTGTTGTTTTTCTCTGCTTTTCCCTCTCTCTTGTCTTTTAATATGGGGTTAAAGAGCTGATTTGGAACAAAATGTGTATTTTACCAGCCAAACATCTTTCACTTTGTACATTTATTACGTATCACAGTGGGTTTTCAATTCTAAGTAGGGCACCTTTGCACTGCTGAAGTACAATTGCTTCCATACATATTCTAGATGAGTGGGAAAGTGTATCGCTGTACCATACCAGAACACCCGTTAATAGCACTGTTAAGAATGGTTTCCTGAAAATGTTTCCTAATAGCTATAGAGGTCCATTCTTTACCCTAAGCTTCACCTACATTCAAAATCTTTTTGCTAGGACTTGTATGGTATAGTGTCTGATATTATTATTAACACTTATTCCAAAGATGGCATTATGAGAAGCCAAATGTATAATTTTGTATTCATGGCTTTTAACAAAAAACAGTCTATTTTTCTGATCTTACTTTCTCTGTCTGGTATTGAACAAGTCATCTGAGCTTGTCTGGAAAACTGATTTGATGTTACTTCTTGGTCAGAATAGTAAGTTCTTATTTTGGCTTGGTATGCATGAACTGTAGTTTTCCTTAATTCTTATTACCACTTTTTTAGGGAGGTGAGGTAGTGGTTTGTGTCTGGATTTGCTCTGCTCTTTTTTTTTTTTTTCGTTTCCTTAGAGTATTGTGAATTGTGGAGAACTCTATAATAGTTGGGACATGGTAGGATTTTTTTTTTTTTTAATTATATTTAAATGATAGAAATGAGCACAGCAGTTCAAGAGTGGGGAACTGTCAGTACAGGGTGCGCAGTCAGTGCTGCATTCAAATTCAGACCCATATTACTAAGACAGTCATAATTTAAAAGTGAATTTATTGAAAATTAGTCACCTGACCATCAGTTTCTGGTAAGAAATAAGTTCAACAAACAAATGTACAGTTTTGCCATTGACCAATCTCTAGGTATCGTCATAAAGTTTAATAAAGTATTTACCAAGAGAGCTTACACAGGCTTGGAAATCTTTTCCACATTCTGATTCTTCCAAGTCATTCCACTTAAATCACATGAATAAGTTGCAAAATCAAGCTCTCAGTTTTCTGTTTCACTTTTATTGCTTTAAATTATAAGCTGTATTATTATACTGTGACAGGTAAATCAGAAAAACTAAGGCGATACCTCTTAGGGTTGTCTTAAGCTGCTTGTGTTTCAGTTGTTTTGCATAAACCTGGCTTGCTTACTTCTTATTCAGCATAAAATAACATTTGTATTCCTAGAAGAAAACTTAGAGAGGACTGTGGGAGGTATTTAACAGTTGGTGAATAGTGAATGGCTTTTCACAAGTTACTGGTTTTAAATTGGTTTGAAATTTAATTGAACTCCACTCCTTTAAGCACTAGCAAAAATGTGATAGCCAAGGCTCCCATGACACAGCTATGCTCACCTTAGAACATATGCCATCAAGCATTTTGTATGGTAGCTTTCTTTACATTCTTATTGAAAATTAATTTACAATTGTCAAAATAAATGACACAATCATCCAAATAAATGACACAACTAGTAACTTAGAGTTTGACTATGTTTTTCAGTGAGTGATTCGAAAAAGTAATTTACTTGTTATTCACTCATGCAGTTACGTGATGGCCTGTCAAACCACCTGACTTTAAAAATGACTCATTAAAATGTGGAGTTATGTCAAATGTCTCTCAGTGAACTGCATTCCCAAATGTTTTCATTTTAGTCTCTCAGTTTCTGCAGTGCATGAGAGATGTTTGCTACCTTCCGTGTGGCTAGAAGCAACATCCGAAGAGTCTTGTTTCTTCAGTAGCGCCTTGAATACGTTCAGATCTAACTTTTAGTTCCTTCCTGCTTTTGGCTGACTTTACGCAGAGGATGTTGTGACTAAAGTCTTGCCAATGGTCTTTGGGTTTTGTCCCTTTACTGAGTGGAATTTTGCAAATCTGTATTGTGCAAGTATTCTTTTTTTCTGTTTTTATGATAAACTTTAATCATGACTGAATAATTAAAAGCAGGATGTCAGACTAGATTTCCACTTAAAAGGTATGCCCAATAATCATGCTGATCTCGGATAAGAAAAAAGATTAATTACTGTACTCATCCTGGCTACTGTTGGAGATTCTGCTAGAAAGAACAGCAAAAAAAAGTGTAGAGCAATTAATTAATTGCTCTGTATACATTCCACTGCTAGCTCTCTTGCTCCTTTTAATACTTTGGAGTGTTATTATCTTTGCTGAAGCTTTTATGAACTCTTGTGAGTATTTAAGCACTTTTGAAAAATTACTTAACAAATATAATCTGTGGCACTCAAATCCATTACAGTCTTTTCTCCCCCCAGATTGTGTGAGATTTATAAATCACATAGGAGAGAAAATAAAATGGCTATCAGTCTTTTTCCTCCACAGCAGATGTGGTATCTTATATGTGGCAGCGGTTGGGTATAATTTTACCTGGAAATTTAAATCCATAAGCAAACTTTAATATTGAAAACATGTACAGTGATTTATCTACCATTTTATGGAGAGTAAAACAGGTGCAAAACATGTCCAGGATTTTGTGCAAGACTAATTTTATTTGACTAGTTTTTCCCCCTTTACATTAAAACCAAAACCAACCGCACCACACACTGATTCTACACAGTGCCTATAGAATACACCTACAAGTGATCGGTGCATTTGAAAATAATGTTTCATACTCTGAAGTACACCTCTGAGGAATGAGGGTATCAGTTTTAGTAGAAACCACTTAGAAACAGTGCAGGAAATGGAAGAAACGCTAAGCAATGGCATGGATCACAGTTCAAGGCTGGCCACCGGCCCGTGTAGCAGGGCCAAACTGAATTGCTGCTGCTGCCCCAGAGGTGCTGGTGGGGCCGCAGGGTTCGATGGAGTCGGGATGATGGTTAACTGAGAGCGTGTGTGTGTGCACGTGCTCCTCAGCAGTGCAGTCACTCCTTCATTGCATGACAAAACCCTGCCTTTCAGCAAGCAATGGAAGTGGGAAGGGATACAGATGTCTTTGTGACCTGACCGAAATTCTCAACATTTGTGGTAGGTAGTTCTCGGCACTGCCTTCCCTTGTCCTTGGGCTGGTACTCATGTTTCTTGCATTTCTTGGTATTAACGTGACACTCTTTTAACTCAGTTTCTTAAATAATGCAGTGAAGCCCTTTGGTCTTCATCCAGATATTCTTATTCATGAAGGCATCGATTACTATCATTTATTAATTATTCTAGTATGGCAGATAAGCCCTAACCAAAATTATGGCCCCATTACACTAGGCAGTGATTCAGCACAAAACCAGAATGTTGTTCTGCCAAATAGTTTTATAGTTCTTACTTTTCTGTTTTATAGAAGGGAGTTAAAGGCAGGGCATGAAGATATATCTTTTCCAATGTCACATAGGAAGACTGTGACAGAATCTGCTATTTAAGACCTTATTAATCTTAGTCCACTGCCTTAATCAGAACAGCATTTTCTTTCCTTGCAGTAGTTAATATTATTTACTTAGTGTAGCTAAGCTTTCTCCCTCGGTTGGTAAGAAACGCTATTAAAGTATGGTATAATAATGCTATAAATCTAAGACAATTAACAGTATATTCACCAGGGCAAAGACTTTGTGGTTTTAATATTTAGAGGATGTAAAGACTATCTATTTTTGCTTTAAAGCAAAAATGTGTGTGCATGTTATGTGCAAATATTGTATTTGCTTGTGTTTTGCTTTTCCCCTAAAGGAATGAACCAATTACTCCTCTCAAACAGAGCATGACATACTGGAGTAAATGTTAAGAAAAAAAATAGCCAAAGTTAAAATAAGTAGTTGTGGTAAAAACAAAACAAAAGCCCTCTGTGAATTCAAGAAATACGAAGTCAGACTATAACATGTGAAGAAGAAAATTACAACAGAAATTTTCTGTGTTATAAATGATGCTGCTCTGCAAGCAAGGATTATGTAGATCTTTCTACTCCATTAGGATTCATTCACCTTTGAGATTATGGGATTCCCTAAAATCCAAATGCGGATATACCCTCCTGTAGGTGTCTGAAAAACAATACTGTGGCAGTGCAGGGGGAGAGGAAGAAATCTAAGCAAAATAATATTGATTTTTATTACTTGTAATTTCTTTGTAGAGAAGGAGGAAGAGGAGATAAATGCTGTTTCTCAGGCCTTGTATTTACTGTGCTCCATGAGCGTCTGTTTTGCAGAGACCCAAGCCATATAAACGCATATGCTCTTAGCAATTCAAATCCAGCACTTGGCTCTGTAAGGTGATAGATAGTGGATTCTCGGGTCCAGTAGCGCTCCACGGCACAGCTCATGACCTGGGCTCACGTTGCAGGGCTTCACTACAAAAAGAGAGATCCTCTCTGCCAGGGCTGGAAGAGGGATATAATCCTCTTCAGCAGATTGTGGGTTCAGAAGTGCCGAGTTGCAAAACGTTCAGGTACATAAATGGGTTTAGAGTCTCTAGTTTTTGTAGCTCTGGCCTGAAGGCTCTTGCCAGGGGCCACCGGTATGACAGCGGGAGTTCAGTTCCCCCTAAACCTCCCTCATCCAACTCTCATCTCTCCACTAACACGCATTTCTTCCAGAATTTGTGACATATTTGATGTTTCTAAGTATTATTTTGTGACATATTTGATGTCTTTAAGTCTTTATGCTTCCATAGATGTGTTTGTAGCAAACGAATAACTATTATTCCATAGCTGTTAAGTCGAAAAAAGTCCTGTGTGCTGTGGACTGCATTATAAGAAGTGGCGTTGGTTTAATACATCTGGGATTTTAGCTGGCATTAATGGATGTTAGTAAGGAAGGTATGTCTTCCAAATTGCTAAGTTAACTAAGCAGTTAACTGCTAAGTTGCAAATAGCAGCTAAATATTAGCAACTACACAGAACAGTGGGGAGAAGGCCTGAACTTTGCAAATTTGTAACTGGGTGTTTTGTGAAGTGTTTATAGAATTATAGAATCGTAGAAAATGGTTTGGGTTGGAAGGGACCTTTAACGGTCATCTAGTCCAACCCCCCTGCAACAAACAGGGACATCTTTAACTAGATCAGGTTGCTCAGAGCCCAGTCCAACTTGACCTTGAATGTTTCCAGGAGTTTAGAGTCTCTGCAGTTCATTATACCCAAACTTTACTACCTTTATCAAGTTTTCACATCAAAAAGGTCTGGTGTTTAAACACTAGGACTCCTTGTTTAAGGGTGAGCCATAAAAGTATTTAAACAAAGCTCTGTCAGAATTGTGACTGGAGACAAAAATATCACATCTCCAGGAAAATCTGTTTTGGAACATTTTTTATGTTCCTGCTAAACTTTGCTTGGCTTGTATTTCCAGATTGGTTTTCCTACTTGTTCTTTACTGGTCAGCATGCAGTGCCATGGGAAGGGCTGTTAGGTGCAGCGGATCCCCAGTAAGAACACCCTTCTGAGGAAACTGAGTAAATGGAGAAAACATCTCAAAGGCTCACTGATTGCTGTTGGAAAAGAAAAGGCTAGAAGAACTGGAGGTGTGAACAGCCATGGCTGGAAAGAGCCTGGGGTGTGAGAAGGGAATACAAGTCACTATCAATGTCCCTGTGGCTCTGAACATGTAGGAGGGACTTCCCAATATAGGGTTTTTGTGTTCATCTGGGAGCACTTTGTGAATCAAGACCAACTTACATAGTTAGAGGTAATATATGTGCTTCTGGGCACACAACTTTTCCAACTGTGTCTAGTAACAGGTACTACCTCTCCCTGAAAACTTGTCTCTTGTAGTCAAGGTGGTCTCAAGATACTACATTTAATACAACAGTTTGATGTATTTCACTGTATCTGCATATTTATGTGTACAAAGACCTTCTGGCTCTTTGGTCCTCTATAAATGTTCTTCCTCAAAAACAATTTATTTCGTCTTTCTGCCTTTAGTGTTTTCAGCCTGTTTTCTATTCCATGTTTTTCTCCATCTCCTCTGCTTGTCACTGTGCTGACAGCTGGATCCCTGCGCTGTAGAGGGATGTCTGCACTTGCAGGGAGAAACCACAAAGGTCTCAAAGAGCACCTCATTGTAGTAAACCAAAGCATCAGGGATACCTCTCTCTTCTCAAAACAGAGTGGAAGCTTGGGAAAGGGAAATCTGGAGCTTTAAAAAAGAAATTGTTCAATTCCTACTTCTCGACATAAATTTGACATCTTTTGAGTGGGTAGTAGCCAGGAGCCTGTAATTTTAAAACAAAGCATAAGAAAAACCTTTTTCTTAGTCTTGTTGACTTGAATGGACATGCATCAAAAGTGCATTATGTACAAAGGATTTTAGAGCCTCCTGTTTATACCTTCCTTTTAACCTGGAAAAAAGAATTAGTGTGAAGAGGGTGCCCTAAGTGTCAGTGTAAATGAAGACAGAGTGCAAACTACAGTTTTCACTTGTATTTGGAAATGAAATTAAACATTAACCAAAACTGTCTTTGGGAGATATGAAAACAGTTCATATATTGTAGGTAATGCAAATAAAACAAAATGTGCATTCCAGAGTTGGTTTTCCAGAGCAGTGGTACAGAGTCCTCTGTATCAGGCTCTGACACTTCTTTGGGGAACTATTCCTGAACAGTCCGAAATCATCCACTAATTTTGTGGTCTAAACTGAAGAGCAAAGGCAGTCAGTGATGACAGAGGCTTTTCTTGAAGGAAGCTATAACAACATCCTAAGCAAGACAGATTCTCAGGCAGAACACAGATCTTTGAGAGCCATACTGCTATTGTATCTCCTGATTTGTGGAGGAGTTTTTTTGCCTTCAGTTTAACAAAGAGATGATTAAGGTAAGGTACAGTAGAGGTTTACAAAAGAATGAATGGATAGAAAGGAAGACAACTCCCTCATAAAAATTGGTACAGAGTTACAATTTAAAATTATCAGGCATTTAGTAGAAGAAAACAAATTAAGTACTTCGTGCAGTACTTCATGTAGAACTTCAAAATTAAGTTCTGTAGAATTAAATTGTAGAACTTGCTGCCATGGGATGTCGTACATGTCAGGAGTAGAAATGAGCTGCAATGTGATTGGACAGGTTCATTAAAAGAAACAAAGAGAGACCTATTACCATCTCTCAAATGCAATTTCCAGTTTACAAAGTCCCTAAGCAGTGGGTTGCCAGACTCTGGAAGGTACACCATGGCAGTATTGCTTTATACTCACCCTGTTCTTAATTGCCACTGTCAGATAAAAGATGCTGACCCAAGAGAGATGTTTTTGTCTACATCTTCTGACTGCCTTTGTTGCATGTATGTATTTTTGAAATTATTTTGAAAATAATCTCTGAAGTAGATAAATCTAGATCTTTGTGGCGTGGGTTATGAGAAGTAATTTTAAGGATGTCTTTGGTATTGTTTCAGACTCTTGGTTCTGTGGTCTTTCCAGCTTAGGTTCTGTGCTGGTTGCAATTAAGGCCGCAGAAACCACTGGGCAGTACCAGGAAATTTAATACACCTTTGTCTGATTTTGTAGGATAAAAAATTACATACGAGGCAATGAAAATAAGCAGGAGATCAGAAGAGGTGAAAGTGTCCAATTAGTGCGATATCTGTTCTCTTTTCATTTGGGGTTATTCATGAGACAAAGTTGAATCTTTCTGCAGGAAAGACATTCAGAGTGTTCCCTTGAAAGAGCTCGTTTTCCTTTGTGAATTCCACGATGGGAAAACCAAGCTGTGGGGGGCACGCTGTTGTGCAGATACTGCTACCTTTCCAGCAGCAGGCTCTTCCACCAGATCAGAGTAGTTGTTCTACTAGACAACGGTTGGACACAATCTTCCTTCTGCCAAGTCCAAGCAATCCCTTGAACTGTATCTTCAGCAGCATCAAACAGTCCTGTTCTACATTTTCTGACCACAGCATCTTGTTGTGCCTTGAACAGTGTGTTTGCTTAGAGTTCCAAATGGTTCTTCCTTAGACTGAGACCCAGACTACACTCAGGTTAGTTTGTGATGCAGACCTTAGCTCTCTGGGATCCTGCTGATGATCTTTTGAATTAGCTGAGCCTGTCAGGGGACCTGGTGGGTCAGCGGGGATGGATGTTTGAGGGAGAAATAAGGGATAAGTGAAAGAAAGCAGCTGACCTACATGCAAGAAATGAGAAGGTTTTGTAACTACAGCTTGTGATCATAGAACGAGGCAGAAACGGGGCTGAAGGAGTTATCTGACTGCATTTGGACGTAAAAATTTAGCACAGGACAAGACAAACGTGTATGGTCTGAGACAGCTTGTGATTAAGCTGTTCTTACTGGGTCTTCCTAAGGTTGTTTTCTCATTTGAACCTTTTTTTTTAATGCTTTCTGATTGTGCAGTATGTTTTTTCATTCTCTTTTTTTGTGTAACTCCAGTTCATAGACTCTCTTGGCAGAAATTTTAATGTAATTAAGATGCTTAAATTAGACCATTGAAAAACACAACAGAGTAAAAGAGGTTCTAAATGATTTTTTTTTTTAATTTTGTTGGAGAACATGAGGTCCTGGTAATTTGGAAAACTAAGTCACTTATTTGGACAGTTTGGGTAGCTGATCATATTGAAAAGCCTAGCTTTTTGTTTCTTTTGGAAAACATTGGCTTTCACTGAATGTGTTGAAATGGAAGGAGACCTGTATAGATTGTAGGAGATTTCTTCCGTGAAACTTCCAAAATAAACATTTAAAGCACTTTTGAAGTAGGTCACAGCATGCTTAAGAAATATGGTTTTTGGCAAAACTAAATCAGAGTTTCTTTCCTGTGATTAGTCAGTGAATATGAGAATTTATTACAAAGACAGTGTGATATGTGGAGATAGATATATATACATATACACTTTACATGATTATTTGACAGTGACTTCTAGTAAAAAAACTATTTTAGTGAAGACCTGTGAGGTCAGGAGCGTACACTATGATGTTTATGATATGTTTTAACTGTGAAACATTAAGGTTTAGGTTTCAATTTTAAAAATGCTTTTGATGCAAGCTTTAAGGACAGCTATGGAAAACTAATTGCAAACAAAACCAAGCTGTCTTTGTGACTTCCCAACAGCTTTTGTCAAGTTATAAAATTTGCCTCTCCCTTATATTTAACTTTAAAAAAATCCCGATACCAAACTTACATTATTTTTTTTCCCCTCAATATTGAATCACTTTCTCTGACTATGTTACAGGGGAGAAAATGTAGACAATGAGAAGCTGAATTTACATGATATAATTTGTAACCAAATAATGACTTGGGATGTTCTGTTGCTTCTTTTTATTATGAAGTAAGATGTTTGCAGTTCATTATAATAGTTTTTAATAAAATTATTTTAGTAATTAATAAAAACAAAAATAGAGTTCCAGGTGTACTAACAATGTGATATAAAACTTGTTGGCTGTTGGTAACTAACTGGCTATGTATGTTCTAACTGGCTATGAGAATATTTTCTAAGGACATTTCTTTATAAGGGTTATTTTGAACAAAGCCGGTTGATGCCGGGTCTATGCCTGAATGAGCTGTTTGGATACAGATTCCACATGGAAAAATGTTCTACTGAAGCACTGTAATATCACTGAAAGTGTATTTATTTGAGGAAACATAAAACTTTGGTCTGAACTCTTACAAAACCAAAATATACTGTATTTCTGCTTTTCAAATATTTGGGTCAGTAGATATACCTTCATGATGCAAAATCATCTGGGAAGCTGAACTGAAATGCCTTAGTCAAAATCCAGTACATATTGCTCCATCTTTTATATAAATACCGATACAGATTCTTTTAATAATCATGTACTCGGCTTCAGCAGTGTAACTTCCTTGAACAGTTGCTTTTCTCCCAGAACAACTTCCATTTTTGGGTTGTCAGAAATTACTTTCATCTATAAACAGTTCAGACATGTAATAAAGTTTTTGAGAGGAAACTGTACCTCATAAATAAGAAGCCAGTACCTCAATAATGTTTTCATATTTAATAAAACAATTAGATAAACACTCTGAAAAATAAAGAATTTTAAATGTTACTTCCCTATGGATAGGCTGACAAAATTTAAGAGCAGACAGTGAACGATTTTCTGGAAAAAAACAAACCAACCAACCAAACAACAAAACCCCCAAAACTTTATATTCTGCTGGCTACCAGGGAAAGTTATAACCTTTCTTTTTATTTTTATTTTATTTTCCAATAAAATGAAGTTCTTCTCCAAATCTGAAAGAAATGAGGAGTAATATACTTTAAATGCTAGAGCTAGAGAATAGCTGTCTAGTTGAAACTCAATGTTATAACTGAATGTAATTATTTTCAGCACCTATTTGAATTAATATAGCCTAGATTAAATGGCTATGGTACTTACCACTGTAAGCCCAGAGAACCAGGAGTCCTACTAATAAGCAAAAGATGTTTGCTTATGAAAAATTTGGATGTTTTTATGTACAGCTGAATTCTTTTGCCTATATACAATTTTAAAATGGAAAGTTTTGTACTATAATAGCCAAACTTGCAATCTTTGCTTAGCTAAACCTACTAGTGAAATCAATCACCGAAGTTAGTGCAAGTTTTCATCTGGATAAGGGCTGCAGGTTTCAGTTCATAATTATTAATGTATTCCAAAATGACTGTCATTATAGCTCCATTATGGAAAGACTGTACTCTCTGGCTCTGATTCTAATCTGACGATAGGGTAAATTAGGCATGAGGTCAATGAAGTTACAGGTACCTAAAATATGGGTCTAAAGCCTGTCCTACCATCGCTGAGCTGGGGAGAATCAACCTAGAAATGATCCCTTTCATGAGTCGTTTGTGGCGGTACGTTTTATGTAAAATGGAAGGAAAGCATTAATGATCAAGGCCTAATGTCACGTTGATCTGATTCATAGTCCGCTGTCAGGTCTGTAGTTTACCTTAGGCCACAAGCTGCAGAGCTGTTTTATTAGTGAATTAAATCCTTGGAGATGAGAGGAATGCACACACAGCATGACGATGATCTTTCCAACTATGTCTTTGTGCTCTGAAAGTTAAAGAGAGAAATGTTTGAATTTCAAAGCCCTCTAGAGCATGTGGACCAAAAATGAATGGAAAAAAATCCATTAATTCCCTGGGCTGCTCTGGAAACAAGAGCCATTGTTTCTGTGGAAGCTGGTGTTCATTCAGGAGATCAGTGGGTGTAATGCATGTAATGACATCTGCTGAAATGTCATTCATTTATATATGACATATATAAATGAATATACAGATATACAGAGGAAAGACTAACAAAATCCATTGTTTTAAAAGGAAAAAAACAATGTAAAAAAGTGTTACAGTACCTCTTGGATCCTGCTTTTTAAATAAACATGCCCTGCTTTATTTCTAGAACTTTAATAGGTACAAGGAACGTGTATTTGATAAAATACGAAGCAGTAAGCTTTTCTTCTGCAGTTGCTTCATTGTGTAGTCTTATCCCTCATCAAGTTAAAATATGCTCTAACTTGTACAGTCAAATATCAGACTACTTCAGTACTAAGATGATCAAGACTTGTTCTGTGACAGCAGGTGGCAAATTAGTTTTTAACAGTCTTGCCTGCTGAAAAAAGTAATTAGTTCTGTGCCTTTTTTAAAGGTTTTGTTTTAAGCTGTTGCTTCTCATGCTCCCTTTGTTACTTTCCAAACTTAATACTCCTTTAGTTAACTGTAATCTGTGATTGCCATACAGCATGCAGCTTCCTGTTTGGACAACTAGAATGTAGTATTTCTCATGTAGATATCCATTAAAAGGGATTTGTGTATCCAAATTTTGTTCTTTATAGGACATAAATAGACATTACAGTTGAATTAAAGCAGAATGCTTGTTGTTCATAACAATCTCCTATTATTTTGAAATGATATTTTTCCTCAAAAATACTTAAAAATTAAAAAGAAAACCTCTAAACCTGTGTAAGTGAGAGTTCAGGTGTGTATCCAAGACCTTACCCACAAGAAGCAATCATGCCTGATGGGAACCGAGATGAAGAATACAGATGTGTTGAATTTTAATTTAAAAAATCACCTAATTTATGACACTGGTATAATTAGAAATATAGATAAATACATACCTTTACCAAGGAAGTAAAAAACAAATTTCTCTGGTCAAAAAACATTACTTGCTAAAATAAAGGAGATTAAAGTCTGGAGTGTCTGAGTTACTTTCTGTTTATTCTAGTCTAAGCCCTCTTGCAGTGAAATTCTCAGGTATGTAACTAGAAATTTAACTCTTACATGGCCAACGTCCAAGGAATGACACAGTACAAGAGATTAGCAAAGTAAAGTTAGCAAAATTTTGAAGCTGTGCTATGTGTATTGTGAGTTATGAAATACTGATGGTTTTCAAAATAGGAAAATACTTTTCATTATGAAAAAATGCTCCATTTTTGGCAGGAAAATTTCCACCAATTATCAGTTAAGATTTTTTTATGACTGTAGGTAAGTGTAGTTGACATGGCTGGTGTTAAGAAGATATTTCTGTTATGTACTGCTGACCTCTATTGGCTTATTTCCACTATATGCTGATGTTCTGGCACTGCTGTTTTCTTCCCCTGGGAATTACGAGTGTATTTTTTTTTTACTTTAGGGAGTTTTGTAGCAGGGTAACAAAAACTTGAGCATATATGTTACTTGTCACACACGAGAACACTCATTAAGTGACTTTCCAGTTTCAGGTAAGTCAATGGAAAAGCCATTAAGTTGAAGTAGTGATTTGGTAGGGGCTTCTCATGTTTATGAATTTACAAATATGCTTAAATGGTTTTACTGAGGTGGGGCCCTGGATATACTGCGCTATAAAAATGAAAATAAATGCCGTAGCTGCAGTTTTCCTTTGCCTCTGTTAGTCAAAAACTACTTTTGTTTTCGAAAGGATAATTTGGCAAAGCATCAGACTGTAACGCAGCCTAATTAGTTTTGAAGCCGCAACATAAAATTTAAATTGGAGAAGATATTTAACTGTGCAAAATATTCGATTGATTCCCTCTTAGAAGTTAATGCCATAATGTTATTTTCTGAGCATTTGCTCTAATCAATTTTTAAGTCCATTCCTAATACCCTACACCGTCTTTCTGCTATTTCTACACAGGTGCATAATTCTATTTGCATTTGTAATAACAAATGTTCCAATGTCTTGTCTGCTATTTCTACACAGGTGCATAATTCTATTTGCATTTGTAATAACACTAATGTCTTGGAACAATTCTTAGCCTAAAGTCGCCTGCACTGGCAGGTGCAAATATTAAGGGGTTCTAGCTCACACTGACCCTCCAAACCACGATTTTTGTAAGGGCACTCTGCTGATGCTTTTTGGTCTTTGAGAAGTGGAGACTGTAATGGAGATTTATTTTCCAAGTTTGCTTTATCAGAGAGAGGGCCTATGGTTAGCTCTATAACAATTAACACAGCCCTATGGAGTGCATGCAATAGGTAAAGTGATGCTCAGTGTGCACTTTTTAGATGAAGCCTTGGTTTGGAGTTATTTTTAAAAGGAATTGTTGCTTTAAAAATTAATTTTTAAAAGCCTCTGAAGGATTTTGCTGGTTAGAGTACTGCACTGGAATTTCAGATCTTAGCGACTTCACTGGCTTGAGAAGACAGTCCAAGGAAATAAATGTCTAAGAAATAGGTTTTACGTCATGGCAGAGTGCATACGGGTTATAGGGGCAGCCTGTAAGATCATGATGATTCTCCATGTGAACCTTCTATAATCACTCAAGCCAGTGCGAGCAGATGTAAGAAGCAGGCTTCAATGGCTACATTAGGCTCAAAATTTCAGAGAATCGGGTCCAAAATAATTTGGGATTTTCTTCTTTAATTCTCTCCAGGGAAACATAGGAAATAACACTGAGAGGATGAATAATAAGACAGGAAATGCTTAGGGAACGCTGTATTCCTCTGGGTGAGTTATATGACACATGCACAAAAAGGAGATATTTTTTCTTATTCTGTCTTACAGCTGCCAGAGAAAGACTGGGAAGTTTCTAAGCCATTGGGATTCCTTCAGATCTAAAACTACCCCATTGCCATGTAGTTGTAAAACAAGCGGGACGATCTTTTTGAAAAACAGAGAGAAAACTTCTGTTCTGGCTGCTCCCTTGTCATGGTTTAATCCCAGCCGGCAACTGAGCGCCACGCAGCTGCTCGCTCACTCACCCCGCAGAGGGGTGGGGGAGAGAATCAGAAGGGTAAAAGTGAGAAAACCCGTGGGTTGAGATAAAGACAGTTTAACAGGTAAAGCAAAAGCCACGTGCACAACCAAAGCAAAACAAGGAATTCATTCACTCCTTCCCA
>NW_008796221.1:6867657-6884762 GCF_000699145.1 Aptenodytes forsteri | reverse complement strand
CCAGCCCACTCGCTGGTGGGGTGGTGTGAGAAGCAGACAAGGCCTTGACTGTGTGTAAGCACTGCTCAGCACTAACAAAAACATCCCTGTATTATCAATACTGTTTGCAGCACAAATTCAAACCATAGCTCCATACTAGCTATATGAGGAAAATTAACTCTATCCCAGCCAAAACCAGCACATCCCTACTGAAACTTCTGTTGGGAAGGAACATTTCAAAGGTCAGTTCCTTTAAAGCCAGCACTTAGACAAAGTCTGTTTCCAGAGAAATGTTTCATAGTTCTTGGCTCTCCTAGCAATCGTAACTTTGCTAGTGCTTACTAAGTCAAAAATATCCCATTGCATCAAGCTGGATTTGACTGTATCAAAATTCTTTACAGACTGTGATTATTAGTGCTCTTGCTATATACTGAAGATTTTTCCAGCCGAGTACTCTTAGCCAGTGAAACTCTAATGATCAGGCTATTTACAGGTTTAGGCTTTGGGCACGTACCCAGGGTAACGAGGTAGCAGGGATCAGAAAGATTTGCTGAAAGTGAAGTAGAACCAAAGGTCAGGCAAACAAAACATCCATGCGGGAAGTGGAGTCAGGCAGGAAGAGTAGGGACGGCTTTGAACAAGGCAGAGGACAACGCTGAAAGAGACCCAGAACTTAGATCCAGATTGACATGGGGATCAGGAGTGAAAATTGAGCAGTACTGACTCTGTGCTGGGCTGGCTGCCTCTGCTTTGGAAAACCTACCCCCGGTGAAGGGTGGTACCTACATCTCCAGCTGCCGGCACTGCGTAGTGTCTGCCTTTCTGGAGCTTTCTGGAAATAAATTTGGCCTAAGAATGACTCCAGATCAGGGGAGATAGTAGTGTAACAGCCTCCGCGAGCACAGCCTGGTGTGGCTACGTTAGAATGAATGGAGAAGTGCCACCGGGGAGGTAAATCTGGCCTTCTTTTTCACTGGGCTGCATCCTTGGCTAACTGGTATCTTATGATTGAAATTTCCAGGTATTTCAAGTGGTCTATTAAACTTTGCATTAATGGCTAGTAATCTCTATTCTCCAGATCACTACGGATGCAGCTAACCATATTTTATCATTGTTATAAGGAGTTTCAAAGTGTCCTGTTTAATCTTACCTCATAATGTATTCCATGGCTGTGCTAGGCATATGCTAAGGATCTAAACACCGTCTTTTCTGAGTTGTTGGTTTGGTTTTTTTCAGAGGGAGTTTTATATTGTTATAATTATTATTTTCTAAAAAAAGCATTAAAATATTGCAGGAAAAATTGAGTATTTTCCCTGGAAACATTGTAAAATTAAAGCAAGAAAAACCACTCTTCCATTTCCTTTTCTTGTTTGAGTAATCAGGCTTGAAAAGCTTGAAATTAATAGAAAATGAAAGGCTGAAAGATTGTATTTTCAACTCAGACTGGTTTATCTGATTCCCACAAGAATGTTACAAATTAGATTTCTCTGTGTGTCTCTGCGAGTATACAGTTTCTTAATGATGATATAAGTACTCCTGTGTTGGTTTCAGAATAAGATCAAACCTGGTACTGAAAAGCATCTGATAGGCTGGTACAGCTCAGTTTGCAGGTGGGGAGAAATCTTTTTTAAAAGGCTCTACCCATTTCTTACAGTGGTTTTTTTTGCAGAAAGGCAATGAGCATGAGGCATCATACAACAGTTTGATGTTGTTAAGATACAGTTTCAGAAAGCTCTAATTGTAGTTCTCCTTCAAGCTTACATTCTTGTTCAGTGGTCTTCCAGAAGTTTAGAAAAACTATCGTGCATTGAGTCTCTGTTAAGTCTTCGGCAGGAGTGTTTCTTTTTTTTTTTTTAATCTTGTAAACGGCAGTGAGTGAATTGTGTTAATTAGCACTACAGCTACCCTGCCTCAGTGGTAGCAAGAATGTTTCTTAAGAAAAATGTCTTTTATAAGGTATCTTTCATACATTCAATGTGTAAATTTATCCTCTTAAAATATTTATAATAGTGGAATTGTGTAACTACTCTATTTCAGAGGTTTGTAAAGAGGTCCAAGCCCTGTGGTATGTGCAGTGAGTAATTAGCCCACTAGTGAGAGGGGGCAGAAAGCTCTTTGTGTTTTCCTGTACAACTGCCAGGAGCAACGTGGTTTAAAGTAAAGGCAGTCTGAGGAAAAGTCCACTGAATTCTGCGGGATTCAGTCTTGTGCATTGGATTAAGTTTTAAGAGCGTGTATCATAGCAATAGACTTGCATGAGCTTAAGAATTTAGAAATTCTGTACTTCAGAAACCAAAGAAAAATCCAAGTGTCAAGTAATAAAAGTGACCCTTTCCCAAGATCATCCCCGTCGTTCAGCGAAGCACTAAACAATTCTAACACCTGTGTTGCAAGAGATGTGTAACTCCACGTTTCCTTCTTCAGATGGACTTGTAATCAGAGGTTTCCTGCCAGCATTGCCCATCGCACTGAGGGTACATGTACCCTATGAAAAGTTTCAATGCTCTGTGTGTTTGCACTTTGTGGCTATAGGGGCTGTTTTCCCGGTGCTATGCAGAAGGCTACAAGAGTCTGATGTTTTCTTGAAGAAGCACTATTGTTCCAGAAATAGATCTAATAGCCATTTATTCTCACCACCTTCAGAGTGCACATGCCCTACATTCAGACAGTTCCTCCTTCTTTCTTCTTCATCTGGTCGTGGGTTATTAAGTGATGACTGGGGAGCAGTGGGTGAGATGTACAGAAAGCAATTAATTATCATTAAAAGCGCTGTTGTCAGAAGAACATCCAGCTGACTGGGTAAGAGCATGTCCAAATTCAGTTTGTTTTATTTGTCAGTGCCACCAGACTGAATTTGTGCAAGTGAAACAGTTGATTGATAATATTTAGCCCGATCGCCAGCTTTATATTAGAAAAGCATACAGTTCCCTATGACTGAATAATTACTATATTAGCAATATTTGGAGCCTTAAATAAGAGACATTAGAGCCACAGGCAGTTTCAATGTCACGTGAATTAGACTCCCTGAGAACACTTGCTTACGTCCATTGACCACAGGATTCTTTATCTTCTTCATGTATGTGGAACCAAGCAGTACGAGTAGGAAAGTTTTAATGTCTGAGATAGATACAAAAAAAGGATGAAACTTTTTCCCAATCATTGGCAAAATAATTCCTTGTTTGGGGATTTTATTTGGCTTGCCAAACCAGGAAATGTAGCCAGCTGTGTAGCCAAGGGTGAAGAAATGACTATCCTTGTGTCCCTATTGAATGGCAGTGGAAGTGGGAGCAAGGCTGAGATGCTCGCCCTGCCTTATTTTATACTAAAAATAAGAAAAGCTTGAATATCGAAAACAAACAGCTAACTGCCTATTACCGTCTTGTTTACTTGTGTATTCCTACCACTGTTAATACCCTTACTGAGGAGGGAATTCACATTTTCCAAACTATACCATTGACTTTAGGTAAGTGAATCAATTTACTTTAACTGTAATTTTTAAGATTGTGTGATTCACACTGTATATAACGTCATCCGAAAAAGTCACAATTTTGACTGCTGGTGATAAGACTTGGCAATGACTTGTAAAAGCTGGAAATTTGGAAGAATTTCTTGTGTGAAATTAAATGCAAAATCCGCAACTAAACAAAAAGCCATGGGAAAATACCATATTTGGGTATCATCTTCCCTGGCTAGGAGGGGAATGCTGGGTATGATATTGAATTTTCTGCTTAAGGATTTCTTCTAGTCACGTTTTTCTCTTCCACATTCCCTTCTGTTAAAAAAACTTCCTGCTTGAAGAACATATTCTTCTACAGACCTGGTAAAAAAAGAAAAAAAAAAAAAGATTGTGACTGCAGGAGGCCATGTTTTGACAAAAGCAGATAAAGATAAGCCATGCTGCTGATTCATGTAAGAGTGGTGAACATCTTGGATTAGCTGTTCTTTAAAAGTCTTTGCTTGTTTTAACACAAATGAAGGTATTAGCTACTTACTTCTTAAGTAGCTGTGATAAGGTAATAATGGTGGACAGCTCTGTTAGCAGCAGCTTTTACTCTGTTATAAGCAATTCTCAGTAGTTTTTATTGTGCCACATTTTCATTCTTCATATTATTGTTATATCTGACCAGAAGTTCTGTTGGAGATATTCTGTACTGTAAAATTCTGTTTTGAGAAAATGAGGTCTTTTGTATGAGTATATTTGATATTTAGAGGGGAAATAAAGCATCTGTGCTTGTTGAGGTTGAAATATTTTGGCTTGGAAGAAAAAATAATTCAAATGAGCTTTGAGTAAGGTTGAAGGGTTTTATTATGACAGAAATAATAATTGTATCAGGCTATTTTATAATAACAACTCATCTGCATTATCGAACATAAACAGTCTTTTGAACCTTATTGAAAAATACAGCTTCAGAAAGACCTTTTTTATATTTTCAAATAAAATTTTCACTCCTATGACAATGTTGGAACATTGTGTTAATGGAAAATTACCTTCCTGCTTCCTCATATTCTCAGGGATTTTAAGTCCTCTACTGAGTCAGTGTGTGACCAAGTGTATGCCCTAATTTTTCCAAAATAGGGATGAAATTTTAGGAAATTTTAGGATTTTATTGCGATAGTTGCTGCCTATTAACAATTAATATATCATATATATAGGAAATTCACTCTGTTGCAACACAGTAGGGAGCTTTTTCTGTATAGGTGCTTATTCTCCTTAATTCACCCCTTAAAGATAAAAGAGCTTTCTGTGCCTTGGAGCTGTACTTCATTTTTAACTGCAGTAGAATCACAAAAAAAGAAAACTTGAGAAGTTCAATAGTATAGTGAGTCCTTGATCACTTTTCCCATTGAAGTTCATTGCTATAACACCAGGCTGCAGTGTTCAAGTTTCAGGTGCTACCCTGCTTAAGCTTCAGGTGTAAAGAAAGGAGCACTGAAGAAACTATTCATAGAAATATTAAAACTCCTCTTTTTGCCTTACAAACATCAAGAAAATATTTATTTGAGGACTTTGTGTGCAGATAGCAGACGTTCAGTATTTCTAGGATTTCTCACTTGGGAAACTCCAGTAGTGCTATAGGATATATGTGTTTGCATTGTGGAAGTGCTCCCATGCATTAGGTCAAAACTGGCCATTGAGAAAAGTGTTATTCTCATCTACAGTGCAACCAGCTAAAGCTGTTTGCAAGTTATCCAAAACTGAGCAACCATTCAGCTAAAGAAGAAAATAAGCTATGAATTAAATCACAGAATCTACAAGTAACAACAGTACTTTACTTTTAAGCACAGCAAAGTAGTGCTTTTGTGCCTGTTGGGGGTTGTCCTCAGCCCCAACTCTATCAGCTGATGTAGAGAGTTGTGCCCTGTTGTTCTGCTGTAGGCTGTGTAGCATCTCTAGAAATATTCTGCTATCACTGTCTCACATTAGCAGTGGGAGGTGGAATTACAGATCCTGAGGTAACACAGTCAGGCTGCCAAGGATGATTGTGCCTGAGTTGGGAATAGAAATCAGGTCACGTGCTGTCCCTCATATAATACTGGTTCTCACTATGCAAAGAATTTGGTCTAGCAAACAGTCTGACAGAAAGTTGCCATAGTCCTTCTATGTCCGCTTGGTTGGTATTTCTACACATCGGTAAATTCTCTGTGGTGCAGTTAAATATTCACTAATACTTACTATGACCGTACTTGCTATCGCAGGTATACTTAGAAGTATGGGAGATGTTTTTTTTCTGTCCAGGAACTATGTGTGATTTAGGAAACAGGAAGGCAAAAGTGTTTTAAGTCACCATTTGATCCCTTCAGTAGTTATCTGCGTGCAGTTTGAGTTGTAGAAAAGTGGCTGTTTGCTCGGCAGTTTTCACAAAAACTAGAACAGTTGCAATGAAAGGTGTCTGTAAAGTGCTTATTCCTACAGGATTTCAGACTTTTATGTTAAGTTTTAAGATGAGAGTAGTTTTGCATGTTTGCTTCAACAGGCCTTTCATCTGTAATAATAATACTTAGCACTTTCCAGCTTCAAAGTGCCTTACAAATGATAATTCCACAGCACCCCAATGATACAGTAAGCATTTTATTTGCCCAAGGCAGTGAAGGGAGCTGTTGTCAGCACTAGGATTAAAGTAAAAAGAAGAAGGGCATGTACAGAGAGGAATATTTTCAGGAAAACTTTACAACCGTCCTTTATTTCATGTGAACTCCTCTTTTTCCTTTGCCTTTTCTGAAATACACATTTTAATACTGAAATGCTGAGAGCACTAGAACAAAACTAAGAGAGAAGATCTCCAGTTTGGATTTGTTCATGGACTTCCCACCTTCTACAGCTCATTGCACACAGAGATTTGATGCTCTTCTGTCTGAGCTCAGTATCAGTCTTAAACAACCAGACCTAGGTAAATGTGTCTTTTGGGGAGGGGAGAGTGAAATCTAGTGCTTGAGATTATTTAATGTGCTGAAAACAATGTAATATTGCATGCCCATTAGTGAATAAGTCAGGGTGTAAAAGTTAGAAATGAAATGAAATTCAATTGTCAGTGTCCCGAATTTTCAGTTTTTGCTTGTATCTACAGAGGGCAGCAAAGAGCTTCAGTTTAAAACCTCTGCAGCAGGTAACCTGCAATATCTGTTTGTCTTTGATAATAGCTTTAAAATAACACCATGAAAGTATTTTCAGAGCGTTCCTCAGCTTTCTGACTCCAAGTATAATGGCAGGTTCTTTGGGGTAGCTTTAAGTTATGAGACAGGATGGTCAGAATTAACAACTTGACCACAGGCAAAGGATGTTAGCAAATCAAGACAAAGTCTCATAATCACAACCTAAGTTCAGTTTATCAGTCTTGGTGCCTCCAGGTAATTTAGGATATTAGAAACAGGATTTTTATTAAACCTTTGGAAACCTATTCATCGTCAAATCCATTGCCCTGAAAGAGCAGGCTGGATACGTACCCCAGACAGACTTAGCAGACATTAAACTGAAATTCACTGCTTTCATTACTCTTCAAAAGGAAATCCTGCTCCCTCATGCACAGATATTGCAGGAGGCTGATGTACTGCTGGCAGAGGTGAGGAGTTTTTTGCAAAGTGAAGGAAGGAAGGTGGGCTATGGGATATTTGGAGGGCAAATCCATAAAGATCCCGGCATTAAAGAAAGAGGGGAAAGACGATGGGTACCAGTCCACTTTCCAGTGGATTCAGCGGAGCTGACTGCTTTAGAGCAGAGATGTAAGAACAGTAGGTCATTACCGTGAAGTCCAGACTCTTACATCTGAACTTTCCCTCATACAGTTCATTATTCCCAGCTGCCTGTCTTAAGTCCGAATTTTGGTCCTAGTGATGTTAGTGGGGTTTTTGCCACTAATTTCACTAAGACTAGCATTTGAGATTAGCGGGAGTGTCCTTACTGAATTTCCTGTGTTCCAGCGTGCTCAACAGCACTGTTGCAATGTATCATGTTCACAGCCACCTCTGATTACCAGCTTGTACATTTTGTGATGTGTAACTATGCCTGCCAGCCTGAACGCATCGCAGGTTTATACCAGTTGTATTTTTCTGATATTCTGGGACATAAAGAGGGCTTTATTTTTACTGCAGTGTGCCACTCACGTACTTTGATTCTTTGGTATAGATGGAACAGGCTAAGTGCTGGCCCTGACCTCATGCATTGACTAGACTTGATTTCTGTAACATCCCTCTTGAAAGTAGGAATTTGTATCCTCCTCTCAATGGAAATTCACTGAAAGAGTCATCAGTGGGATCTTATCTATGTGTATGAATATCTGATGGGGGGGGTAAAAAAGACAGACTCTGCTCAGTGACAGAACAAGAGACAACAGGCACAAATTAACATGTAGGAAAGTCCATTTATATATAAGATTTTTTTTTTTTTTTTAAACTGTTGGTGTGGATGAACCCTTCACACGGGTAGAGGTTGTGGAATCACCATTCTTGGAGATACCCAAAAGCTGGACATGACCCAGAGAAACCTGCTCTAGGTGACCCTGCTTTGAGCAGGTGGACTCAATGGGAGGATATCTGGAGGTCCCTGCCAACCTCAGCCAGTTTGTGATTCCCCACCGAGTTGTTCTTATTGTAACCTGCCTGAAAACATCAACGGTTATATAAAATTAGTAAAAGCTGCATGAAATGTTTATTTGCATATAAAAATTAGCACTTGTTTTAAATTAATTTGATTTGTTTCCCTAATAGTCTCAACAAATTAATACAGTATTTAATAAAAATGTAGTACAGTATCTGTTTAAAAGATGATATCCTTATCCTGCTGTCTGATTTTCATAAAGAAGATTTTTTTCTGATGTCTGCGATACTGTAGAAATTCCCTTTAAATACTCCATTTGATAACCTTCCTTCCATCATAAAGTTTTTGGACTTCAAATGTCATTTGAAAGTCCTGAGCGCAAATAAAACATGAATCATCGTAGAAATCTGCCAAAGATGTAAAAAAAAAAAAAGCATGCTTTTTCTTACTCTCTTTGTTTTATAAAAATTGTGACATTTCAACTAAGAAATAAAATACAGCTTTTACTGAACTGTGGAAAAGTAATAGCTGAATTTTTGGTAGTCTTAACTGGACATTGCTGAAAGTCAAAGCGTGAAGTTCTTATATCGCTCTTACAGCCTCCATGCTGTTGTATGAAAGCTTTCCTAGTCATGAAACATTACCAAAAATAATAATTAAAAAAAACCCCAACCCTGAAGCTGCGTTGAACAGTCAACGAGTGTATGGCAGAGAGGAACAAAACCAATTCAGATACAGCTACACCAGACTGTTTGGCTTGCGTCAGAGAAAATTTTCCAGTGAGCTTTGTAGTAATCTCATCTCATATTAATCATTCTTAGATGTTGGGTCTATCATTTGCTAACAATCTCTAGCAAACATTACTTTCTTACTCTTGGCAGCATCCTTTTGAGTAATTGAAGACTGTTTTCATGTTCTGTCTCTTCATTAGTCTTATTTTTAGACTAAACTATCCTGATTGATTTGTTGGTTTGGGGTTCCCCCCCATCTTTCTGTTTATTCTTACTGCTGCCATGTGGACTCTGTCCAGTGGTTACATCTCTCTTGATGTATGGACATACACTAGTCATACTTTCTGCCAGCCAGCAGAGAGACTGCTACAACAATTTAGAGTTGCAGTTTTGAAAGAGATGCAAATTTTTCAAAACAGGCTTTTCGAAGGGCTGCTCCCTATCTGAGCCTTCTTAACTTTGAAGATTTTCAAGTCTTTAAGCTGGAAATCAGAGCCTCGCCCTTGAGGTGCACGTGTTTATTTGGTAGGGAGGAAAAGCTACTCTTCTGAGTCCCTAAGGAGTTCACATGTACTGTATCAGATACCAACTAATACTGATCATAGCAGTCCAGTTGTGACAATTTACCTGGGCTGAATGGACTGAAAGGAGATATGTCTGATGCTCTCCTCCTAGTAGGATGTTTGCCCTTTCTACAACAGCCTGAGACAGTTGACATATTTCACCAGTGGATGATGGAACCATTGAAATCCATGGGTCCCTTTGTACTATCAAGCCAGTTGTTTCTCATCCTTAAGAAAATATATAAGGAATTCTGTTCCTCATTACAGTTCATTTTCCTGCTTAGAGTCCCCTGTTCCCATCCTCTGTGATCATCTTGAGTAGCAGCATATTTATTTTTTAAAGTGTATTTCCAATTTGTCAAGATTTAATTATGCTCTTCAGGGTACTGGCGGTTCCTCCCAGCTTGGTGCCTTTCTGAAAATTTACTCTCTGTTCCATTACCCAGGCCCTTGCTCCTTCTGAAGATTGCTATTTTTAGGTAAGGAAGAGGAGCAATGTTGAATGAAGAATATACACCCATCCATAATTTTCTATGTATGGAAAGTGTATAGTGATGGAAACCATCTGCTATCTGTGTAGTTGTCCTTTCTTCTTCATCCGTATTTCTATCATAAACACCTGAATAGTATCACTGTGAGACTCTTATTTACATTAAAATCTATTACTGGAAGTGGAAATTTCTAATTTGAAAGATGGTGGGTAGATCCACCATTATATGATATTGTCCTGCTTTTGGCTGGGATAGAGTTAATTTTCTTTCTAGTAGCTGGTATGGGGCTGTGTTTTGGATTTGTGCTGGAAACAGTGCTGATAACAGAGGGATGTTTTCGTTACTGCTGAGCAGTGCTTACAAAGCGTCAAGGCCTTTTCCTGCTTCTCACCCCACCCCACCAGCGAGTGGGCTGGGGGTGCACAAGAAGCTGGGAGGCGACACAGCCGGGACAGCTGACCCAACTGACCAAAGGGATATTCTACGCCATATAATGTCATGTTCAGCATACAAACTAGGGAAAAAGCTGGCCGGGGGTTCGCTGCTCAGGCACTTGCTGAGCATCAATCAGCGAGTGGTGAGGAATTGCATTGTGCATCACTTGTTTTGTGTATTCTTTTATCATTATTATTATTTTCCCTTTCTTTTCTGTCCTGTTAAATTGTCTTTATCTCAACCCATGAGTTTTACCTTTTTTTTTCCTATTCTCTCCCCCATCCCACTGCGGGGGGGAGTGAGCGAACAGCTGTGTGGTATTTAGCTACCTGCCGGGATAAACCACAACAGATATGAAAATTTTTACGTGTGTCTTCTTGATCTGTAGAGCCACAGAAGTGCCTATATTGTTGTTGCCTGCTAGGAGAAGAGAAGGCAGGAGAGAATTGCCAGTGAGTGACCCTCATGCCTGCAATGGTGTGTCAGGTTTCTACAGGGGAAGGGTATAAGAAAGGGGGCAAATCTGCTGCCTCGCTGGGCAGCCGGGTCAGCCTGATCTCATTAGTTCCAGTCCTGAGATAGATAGAAAAGTAAAGAAATTAGATAGTAGAGAGAGAAGTAGGTGAAGAATAATAAACCTTAAAAGGAAACCTCCTTTAAACACCAACCTGGGAGCAAAATTCAAGCTATGCATTGTTATGTTGTTAATTGGAAAACAGAAGACGAGTCAAGAAACGAGTGGGTTAGGTTTTCTAACATCAGTGGTTTTGTTTGTGTTGAAAGTCATGTTTAAATTTTAGCTATTCACAGTTCCCTATGTTTGTTTTAGTTTGTTTGAAAATGGCTCAATTTTAATGAACTATAACACCTGAAATATGCCTAAAGGAAATCATTATGGAGTGAAACACTGTATTAAGAAAACCAATTGAAACCTTCCTGTGTGCTTATTCTTACCATGCAGAATAAAAATGAATTGAAGATAAAGGGTCGCAGAGGAAAGAAACTTAGAGAAAGATAACTTCGTATGCTCTGTGTTTTGAATGAATGCTATTTTTCATGTGACCTCAAGACACCCTCAAAAAATTGCTTTGACCCTTGTGATGAGCAGGAGGAAAAGAGTATGACCAAGAAACAGCTAAGGAACCACAGGGGAACAGACATGAATGGAATAAGCATTGCTTCAATCTCAGATAAAACTTTGGTTTTTTTTTTAACCCACCTTGTTTAATGCCATTCAATCTCCCTCTGGGCTTTAGGAGTCCTACTTTGTAGGTGATGGATCTCAGGCATTGGTAGGTAGTCAAGGACTGGTGAAAATGAATGCTGTAGGAAAGTTCAGAGGAGAGAATATGCCCTGAGGACACAACAGGAAAAAGCTAGTCCCTGTCTAAGTTTAGTACCTACAAATTTGGAGCTAGCTATGTTTTCTTGGCCTTCAAATATATCTCTAGTACCACTGGTCTGCCAGCACTGTATTTGGGATGGTTCTGCAGGTAGGTGTTTCCTGCAATGTCTTAATTATGTTTTCTTTTTCCTTCTTGACGGGATTCCACAGAAGTCACAAGCATGCATTTTGAAATGTAATATTAAAAGGAAAGAAGACGGTCACCAAAGCTTTCCCAATGAGTAACATTGTGTAAATACTGTCATGGTACAGTTGAATTTATTTTTAATTATTAGACCAGCCTGGGGAAGTGCCGTCAGAGAGCAGTGATAGCCTGTCCATTGCTCGTTTGAGCATAACAAAGGGCTTGACTTGGAGCGACTTTCAATGCAGATAAAGTATTGTCTGCGTTTATTCTGCCTTTCTTGTTCTCAAGCAGCAGAAATACAATCTAGACCTGCAATGTAATTTAATACTAGGGCAGATCTCTGTGGAGTAGTAACTCGACTATGCGTCTCAAATTAACCATAGTCTTCCATTTTATTGTTTTGATATGTTTTTGACCAATTAGGAAATCATAATACTGCTCTATCAGAGGTGTTGCTCTCATTGGTCTATTCCCTCCTTTACTTAATATTTTTCTTAAATCAGACTTTGATTTCTTCTGAGAAGTGTCTCATTATGTTCAAATCAGCATTGGACCCAATAAAACCTTAGGATTTTTTTCTGTATGGATTTGTTCACATTTTGTTGTTTCAGGTTTTCGGGGGGTTTACACGTATGGAAATACTGTTAAAACAGAATTGGAATAAGCTGAGTGGGAATAAATAACTTACACAAAGCATATCTTATTGTATTCTCTTGCATAAAATATGTTGTCTTTTCTTACCCTCTACTACAATAGTTCTGTTCTGTTTTATAAACCCACTGTTCAGTCTGACTCAGTGTTGCTGCTTTTCAGAAGTAGATGTGTGCTAAAAGATGCTGGTTATTTTTTCTGTTGCTGAGTTGAGACACATTGCTGCAATTATAAAAGGATTTTATTCTATTTGTTTGAAGGAAACGATGACACACAGGAGTAGCTTACGTTGAGACAGACTGATATTTAGGGAGAGGAGTTAAAACAATCTGAATAATTCTGAAAACTAAGAGATCAGTAAATAGCCAGGACGTGACATCTGGAGCAGGACTCTATTGCATGAATATGGACACCTAATGCCATTTTAGATGTCCTGGGATATCTGAGGCATCTGCAAAGGGTACATTGATATGGCACAGGAGCTAATGGAGACCTGTGCTGTTCTGGATGGGCAGCTTGGTGGCCAGGTGTCCAAGAGCCATCTAAAATAGCCCCAGATATCTTCTTTTTTGTAGGCAATTAAAAACTGCCCCTGCACTCTTAAGTTAGCACAACAGTCTTGCAGTGAGAGGTGGATCTCAGATGCTTTGCTGTCTTTATTTAATCTCATTCTCCCTGCATCCTACTGCCCCTTTTTGGGTGGGTTTTGTTTGCTTGTTTGTTTGGTGGGGTTTTGTTTGGGTTTTTTTTCCCCACGGAAGAACTGACCCTCTGGAAGTCATTTGGAAGGGAATACTTTCAGAATGTGAAATTTAGGCTGGTTTTATGCACACGTTTATACATAGATTACAATAAATTTTAGGAGCCTAAATATGGGCTCTTAAACCCACATCTTGAATCTCATGCCCACACCCTTCCTGCAGAGGTGATGTGCCGCTTTATGCGGGAGACTTCAGCACAGTGAATGTAGCAGTGCACTGCAGCAGCTGTGGGTGCCGAGATATTGGGAGAGCCAAACTCATCTCGAGCTCAATGAATTCAGAGGATTACTGTGGCATAAGCTGTATTTAGTGGCTAAAGAAGCTATGCTGTATTTCATTCAAATCTCTGTCAGATGAAATCTTCTTCTCAACCAGGCTTAAGTACATACATTTCAAATGCTTTGGATCAACAACAACCAAAAAAAAAATCCAGAACTTATTCTCAGGGTCTAGATGAGGAATGAAGATCATGAAACCACACTGCAAGATGTCAATTTTCTGCCTTTTGCACTAGAAAGAAGTAATGGAAATGCTTGTGACTAGTCTGGTGCCCGCAAATAGTGTGTAATATCTGGGTGGCAGAACCGTTTTGAGTGGATGGGGAAAGGTTGCAAACCCACAGGAGACAGATATGCAGAATTATTTTAATTGTACCTTTTGAACCAATTTGGAAGGTCCTGGGGATTCTGGATGGGAACATAGCAAATATTGGCACTCGCTCCTTGCAGATGACCAGGATATTCTCACAGTGCGAAGGAGATCCTTATGCAGCTGTTAAAATACTAGAATTTAAAATGTTAATGTGTTTAATTGCAGGAAGTTCAACAAAGGTTGAAAATGTCATGTACAACTTATTTTTCATTATTTGTAGGCAGAACTATCCAATTTATCATTGCAGCTGTTTTATTGAGTGTCAGCTCTAATCCCCTTGAGAGAAGGCAGTTCTCATTTTATAAAAGAACAGAATGGCAGAAAGGCTAAAATATTATTGTTCAGAGGATCAGGTGAGAAGAATCTGTTAGTTGAGGCTCTGTATACATATAATAAGGGTATGCTCATAAAATGACAAATGATCAAGGTAGCTTCTCCCTCATCTGAGAACCCCTCATCTGAGAAACTGTTACTGTATGTACTCTTCTTGTTATCTGGAAATAAGTAGCAAGACACATGAGCTAATCTGCTTCCATGGCTAAAGGAAGATACAGTATATTAGCTTAAACCTTAGTGAAACCTCCTGTTCACAGCTGGCTATAAACACACGTGGTGGCTTGAGCTGACAGGCAATCGCTTGTTTAACCTCAGTAACTAGATGGTGGGCTTTCAGCCCGGAGAGAAAAACAGGGCTGCTGTCCTCCACTTCTGTATAGGGAGCTGAGAGTGGAAGAGCCTGAAGTGCAGCCCCTGTCTGTTGTTTCCCAGCTGAAGTCCCTAACCACCAAAGATCTCCCATAGTCTTCACAATCTGAAAAATCACTAAAAGCTTCAGTAAAGATTTCAGTTTTCAACATTAGCAATGGAAATGCCAGGATGTGTTTTTGATGAAGTCTAGAACTCAAAGATCTTGCAGTAAGCTCAGAGAAATGTAACAAAAATCAAAATACATTCTCTAATCAAACTAGTAATGTGGTCTTAAAGTCTATTTTTATTATCCTTTAAATTTCCTTCCCTTTTAGTCTCATATATGAGATGATTAAATCTATTTGCGTGAGCTACTGGATTCTGCTCAAGTAAATATTTTCATATCTGTGACTGAGATTAAATTAAGCCATATATACTGGAGCTTGTTCCTGTGATGCAATTGTGTTTTCTGTGAAGACATTGTCACAGTCTTTCTTCCCAGAAGCTGTAGATGATTGTCACAGCTTTTGAAAACCTTATTTTTTTTTCAGAGATATTTTTGCATAACAGGTTAGAAATATAAAGACAGTTTCATGAAAAAAGCATGTGTGTGCTCTAATGCTAACAATTTTATCCTTTTCCCACCTAGACTTACTTCATTCAGTACTTTAGTCAAGCACCTTTTTAAAAGTCTACCATTTCATGATTTCTATTTGGACGAGTGTCCTGGTTTCGGCAGGGATAGAGTTAATTTCCTTCCTAGTAGCTGGTACAGTGCTGTGTTTTGGATTTAGGATGAGAACAAAGTTGATAACGCACCGATGTTTTAGTTGTTGCTAGGTAGTGCTTACACTAGCCAAGGACTTTTCAGCTTCCCATGCTCTACCAACTGAGAAGGCTGGAGGTGCACAAGAAGCTGGGAGGGGGCACAGCCAAACTGGCCAAAGAAACTTTCCATACCATGTGACGTCATGCTCAGTACATAAACTGGGAAAGCTGGCCGGGGGGGCCGCTGCTCAGGGACTGGCTGGGCATCGGTCGGCGGGTGGTGAGCAACTGCACTGTGCATCACTTGCTTTGTGTAGTAGTAGTATTATTATTTCAATTATTAAACTGTTTTTATCTCAACCCACGACTTTTTTTTTTTTTCGGGGGGGGGGGGGGGGTGGGCGAGCGGCTGCGTGGTGCTCAGTTGCCGACTGAGATTAAACCACAACGAGAAAGTACTATTAAGCATTTGCAATAGCTAGCAGTTTTTTATTACTGACTGCAGGTGTAATAGTAGAAAGTTGGCATCTATCCACGGGTTATCTACAGCTATCTACAAGTTTCCTTCTATTCATAAAAGTGCTGGGAAAAATGCAAAGAAAATATTCACAGAAATTTGCTCAAATGAAAGTAGAGCATTGTAATTTGACCTCAGCCATGCTGTGATCTGTTGTGATAATACCATATAAATGTTCTAGTGCAAAAGTTAAACATGGAGATGTGCCTTCACTCAAGTTCCAGTCTTTAAAATTATTAATTCTCAGAGAAAATTACCTAGCCTGGACACCCATTACTCATCCCATTACCTTATCTAATGCAGAAGATGTGAACCTCACTAGTTAACCTGCACTGAGTTACATGCCAGGAGCAGCCCATGATTCATCAAGATAGAAGTGTGTTCCCAAAATGTAACTTAAACAGGGACCTCTACACTTACTCTTGTTTGCATTTAAATTTTAAGGGACATGGAAATCACAGACAAAATCTGTATTTGGCATAACTTGTATACGTGCAACAGCATGGGTAATAAGAATATTGTCTTCTCTAGCTCCCGCTGAAGATTTTGCTGCTTATTTAATGTTTAGCAACATTGTTTAAGATTTTGCAAACGTTAGTGGAGCTGATCGGTTGTTGACATGGTTAATCTGATCATTAAATATCAAGTAATTCAGATGATACATTTTGTAAATTTAAAAAAAAATCTTTGCTGTTCCTCATAAAATAGTCAGATATCAGTGCTTCTGGCAGTGGACAAGTACTGCAGAAAACAGAGCAAAATTCTGTCCTGTTTACCTTGAAATTAATTCCAGATTAATGACATGCACAAATTAAGTGCACAAAGTCTCGTTTTCTCCCTTCCTTTCTCTTTCCCTGTCATTATTTTTATCATTATATTGCACCTCCCTTGCCTCTGTAATCCCCTGAAACATTTCACAGTCCTGATTGTCACATTCCAGCTCTACATTTTTTCCTGTGCCTGGTCAGCTTTGTGTTCTTCATAATCTTTCCTGCTTTCATGCATATGTTTTTATCTCTCCACATCCCCTTATTTATTCCCTCCCATAGAACCATAGAATCATTAAGGTTGGAAAAGACCTCTAAGATCATCGAGTCCAACCGTCAACCCAACACCACCACCCACTAAACCATGTCCCTAAGCACCTCGTCTACACATCTTTTAAATACCTCCAGGGATGGGGACTCCACCACTTCCCTGGGCAGCCTGTTCCAATGTTTCACCACTCTTTCAGTAAAGAAATTTTTCCTCATGTCCAATCTAAACCTCCCCTGGGGCAACTTGAGGCCATTTCCTCTCGTCCTATC
>NW_008796221.1:6840547-6863342 GCF_000699145.1 Aptenodytes forsteri | reverse complement strand
GCTCGCCTTCCCTGCACGCCCTGCCTTGTGAACTGCCACGCTAACTGCCACGCCACGCCTTTCTGACGCACCACGCCCTGTTCGCTGCGCTTCGGGTCGCTCGCGCTCCCTGGGGGCTGCTCTTGTATGCGAGGGGGTCCGGCCGCCGTCCCTCCGGTCCCCGCCCACGCTGAGTCAGAGCTGCCACTCGTCAGGAGCTCCCTCCTCCGGCTTGGGGCGGGGGGCTGGGGCACCCTCTCACTCCCTGTGCTTTTGCCTTCGTGGGTTTTGCCGCGGTTTTGCTGCTTTAGGAAGGGTCCCCCGGCGCGATCCTCCGCTCCGGAGCCCTTCGCCTTGGTGGCGAACTCTCTCTCAACTCTCCTTGTCCTAGATCCAGAATATGCCCTGCCCTTACTCATGCTCCAATCTCCTTCCCTTTGCTTTGACGATGCATATGTCTTTCAGTTGCCCAGCCCTGTGTGTATGTCAGATGGTTATCCCTTCCAATTGCTTTTTCTCTGCTACAACTCTTTCTGCCCCACTTTGGTGTAGTGTGGTCAGGAAAGCTTGAACGACTAGGGAATATCTGTTAGTATCGTGAAAATCCCTTTTTTGCCACTTCCTACTCAGTGATCAAACTAACGTGCTGTAAATCACTGCAGGAAGCTGAAGAAAGACTGGCTGTAATGTCTGCTGCAAGAAATCTGCATTAGTCCTAATTCAAACCTTGGTCCATAAAACCTATGAAAAATTCCCATTATCTTTATTGTAGGAGTTGGATCAGGTCCATTATTATTGTTGTCTTCATTAACTAGCTGTAGACTGTGAAAGTTCGTAAGGACACTAAAAGAACATAGATCTTCTGCGCCTAATCCTGTAAGTAGCCTGGAAATCTGTCAGTACTAGGAGTAATATTCTTTATGTACAACACACTGCAGGTTTATGTGGGGTGGCCTCAGCAGGAGCTCCAACCGAGGATCTCCCAACCTGCTTCCACGGCTTGGAAATGTGACTTTATCTGGTACTGAAGTAGTTGTTGCCTCTTACACTCTATTAGTTCATCGACATAAGTGACTATTTAACATACTGATGTGTGTCCTAGGCTTTTTATTGATTTCTTGCTTTAGTGTACTAAGTATGTAGAGTCTAGTCTTCTCCAGTTTTGAAGAAGAATTTTTTTGGGAAGAGTGTGCTAAAACTATATACCTTACTATCTATCGGTCTGTCTATCATCTATCTATCTATCTATCTATCTATCTATCTATCTATCTATCTATCTATCTATCAATCCACCTTACTTACAACATCTTATTGTGTTGAACTGAGATGGTCAGTTGGTACAGAGAGTACCCTGCCTTAGGTGAGGAAGCATGCACTGGGTTTATCAAATTTGAACTTATTTTGAAATAAATTAACATAGGAAAGCCGCAGAGCTTTCAGGTGGGACTGGATCCTGTCCCATGTTCTGGCAGTCAGGAGCGGGTCGAAGGGGAGCACGTAGCTGAAATGTGCCGAGGTGTTGCCTTTCCTGCCTCGCTCTTCCCCGATCAGCTGTCTCAACAGAGAATTGACACCGGCTGGGTCAGTACAGCAACAAGGAAGGGGAATCTGATTCCTTCTGATGCTTGCAAAAATGTTTTTTCTAGCTTCTTAATAGGAATCTCTGTTCTCTTGGAGATGAACAATTTAATGCACATGCATACACTTTGCACTTCCGGTTAATAAAGTATTGTTTAGATGCTGCATACCATGTCCACTGAATTCAGAGGCTTTACTGATGTCGACACATAAATATCCTGTGTCCTGGGATGCCTTTGTAAATGAATTTTGCTTCCCTTTTTTTGTCCTGTCCTCAGCTGCTGATTTGCGTTATTCAACATTTGTTGCCTTTTATCACAGTGCATTTCAGCAATAGGGAGAGTGATTCCCTTCACTTTATATGTAATTTTTAGTGCAGTTATGGAAGGAGCAGGACTGAAATGCTTTACAAATATTGAAAAAAAAATGAACGAAAACCACCAAATCCCCCCCACCCAAACCAACCAACCAACCAAGCCATACTACTGCTGTGTGTAACAATAAGTGAAATATATTGAGTTTGTGTGTCTTCTTTTGGCTGTTTTGATCTGAGGGGTGATTATTCTGAAAAATATTCTTAGAAATCCTTATATTTGTGGAATTCTAAATGATAAAAATAAGTCTAATTATAGTCTATAAGACTGTTCACTTTTTTTCCACAAACAGTCAAGACTGCATTGCACTTAATTACCTTTAGAAAAAAGAGGAAAAATTTGTAGAGAAAAGACCAAACATGATGTGAAAGTGTCACGCATCAAGTGGATGTTTTAGACCTCCTTCACTCTTTTGTCAAAAGCTGAAATTGAAGAGATTTTTTTTTTGATCACTGAGGTTCAGTGGGTGATTCAGTGAAAGCTTTACCCAAGATCTTCTGAAAAGTTACCAGCAGGAATATGATCAGATTTGGGTAAGCCAAAACTGAGTTAGAGTGCTACAGGACTTCCTTCTGATTCCTTTAGAGAGAAATTTTCCTTTTTTTAACATTCAAGAGAAGTGAAATTTTACATTAAGACTTAGAGGTCCCGAAAGGATCAAATAGCTAATTATTTAGTACAAGTCAGGTTATTTCATTAGTATAAAAAAGCTTATGACTCACAGTATGCATGAGAAAAAAAAGTGCACAGGGAAGACAAGCGAAGGCTATGCTTGTCTTGTGGAGGGGTGAATGGTATTTTGAATATGCCATAAGAATGAACTTCCGAGGTCCTCAGAGAAGATGTGAATGGGGAAGGGGTACAGGATACAGCCTCTGTATTCTAGAGGCCTTATTCTGTAGGAGTTAAAGGAGTATTCAAGGATGATAAGACTAATGGGGTAATTAACTGATTTTTTTTTGTAGCCACCTTCACTTGGAAGGAGCCTAGGGAGGTCATTATGCTGGAACTGTTCTTTACAGAAGCAGAGGATCTGCCTCAAGTCGAGATGGCAGTAGGCAAGGTTACAGAAGAATAAGAAAAGAGAATAATAAGACAAGAGAAAACATACTTGCATTGGTTAAAAACAGTCAGGAAGCAGGATAGGAATGATGATTTTCATATTAGAGGGTATTCATTGGTAGAGTTTTAAAAGAATTTGTGTTTTTCAACCTGGTCATTAATCATCCGGAAAATGATGGTAAAACTTGCTGATGATAGTAGTTTACTCTGTATAGCAAAGACAAAGACCAACTTGAAGAGCTACACTGAATAACTGAGAAATCCAATGGCAGAGGACAGGATGTTCAGTATTGAAAAATGCAAAATGATGCAGATGAGAGAGAAACATTCCCTACTTTGGCTCAGCAGTGAGCACTGGGATAGCGTCATTCTGGTTTCTATGCCTTATAAAACATCCGGGATGCTTTCTTTTTTTTTTTTTTTTTTTAATAATTTGGGAGCTGAAGTTGCCAGCTGGTGGGTTTCCCTAAAAATAGTTTTAGTGTGAGCATAGTACGTGCATTTCCTTTCACTGATTTTGTAAAGGTACATTACTAGTGATACAAAATAGCCATAATTTGGATACTAGAACTACACAAAAAGATGAATGGGGCATATATGTACTATATAGACAGCTTTCCTTTTGCTGCTTTGGGCAACCATATAGTTAAGTGATAATGTTCCTGGAGATTGAGTCTATGAAACAATAAATGGCTTTTATAGTTGATTAAATGCTGAAGTGCAGCTGGAGCTACAAAAGCCATCTCAAGCAGTAAGTATGTTATTATCATTATGGAAAGATAAAAGAAAAGCATCATGGGAATAGGAATCTTTAAAATTTTGAGGCAGGGGGAAGAACAGAAAAGATAATATTTTCATTAAAAATATTTGCAGGGTAGATGTGAACCAATACTATTACTCTATAACCTTTGCATTTTTTAACAAGTCCAGATCCATAATACGTAACTAAATGCTGCTAACATAATCTGTAAAACTTTAAAGCAATGGATGTGGTGACACTAAAATTCTGAGCTGGTTTGGATCTGAATTGGGCTGCTAATTTCTCAGAATCAGCATTGAGAAGGAAGACTAGTGGGTTTTGCAGCAAGAGTAGTTTTGCACAATTTTCTTAAATCAATGCTAGTTCCAAATTATGTCAGGCTTGGAAGCTAGCCTGTTAATTTGTCTTTATAATCTCTGGCCTCCTAAGACATCTTCTTCTTCCTGGCAAATGTCTTTTATCTCTGCAGGAGGTTTGGAAGGAAAGGAACTGTGGACTGAGGACTTTCTGACTCTGCCTCTAGTTAAGCAGACACAAGTCCTGCAGCAACCGAATGTATCCATTCCTGGTTCAAACCCACAGTAGAAGTGAGGTTGCAGCTCCTTTTCCCAGGGAATGGATACCAAACTCAATCAGGCTGGGACTGAAGTGAACAGAGGCTTCTTGTGTTGGTGCTATAACTAGGACCCTGGTGACCAAGTGGTCATTCCTGCTGCGTAGTCTTGGGCTTCCAGGAAAAAATCATGTTGGATTATGCCAAAAATTGAATGTCATGAAGCAGTGTGCTTTACCGTAAATATCTGAAGTGATTCATTTTCTCACCCTCTCTGACCCAGTGAAAGATATAAGAAAAGTTGTATGAAACAAAACAATCCGTAACTAGTGTTGAAAATTATCAAAAGTACTCAAATCGTATGAAATAAATCTTCCCAAGTAATTACCTGAAAATCATCAGGTAAAATCCTCACTTTTGAGCCAGCTCTTCAGGGCTGGGCAGGCAAATACATCAGCACCTAAGTGTATGAACTGAATGGTGAGCACGCTTTCTCTGTCCCACACCATTTCAGTCATTGGCATTATTTTATCCAGAAAAGGACTTGGGTGAACACGGGAATACTAGGAGTTTAAAACTGTGGGCATGGAATGGTAGCACCCGGAGGACTGACTTTATGTCATATTTAGCCAACTATGTTCTGATCTCAGGCCTTGTAATCAGAGCCAAACCTCCCACAACAACTGTCCAACATATGTGTCCCTGAATTCAAGATCTAAGGATGAGTCAACAAACATATAATGTGCTGAGCAGAGCTGCTTCTTCACGGCTTCTGCATTGCCTGAGATGCTTGGAGGTCTCCAGGGCTACAGTTCCTGAATCATATATTTAGGTTAACAGATGTGTCTCTTTTCCACTTACTTTAAGATTCATGAAAAATGGTTCAGTCATGAGGGCCCAATCTGTTCCCATTAAGTCAACGAAACTTTTGTCAGTGACTTAAACGGAAGCAGACCTGAGTCCAATACGAAAACATCCTGTCAGTAGAAAACTGAAAAATCTCAATTTAACCAGGTTTGCTTTGGGTATTGTATTTGTTTAGATCGGATTGTCTACAAACAAATGTTTCTTAATGGTACCATAGCTTTAGCTTTAACTATACAATGTACTTGAAATATATTAATTATAAATAACATTGGAAAAGAGTTATCTTCACTAGATCTTGTATATAGATCTGTAATGCATTATGTGACGATAGGAACACAGTTGTTCATGACAGTTATCTTTCTGTAATGTGATCCTGATGAATGAAAACTCCCAGGGACTGAACGCCAATCTTTATCCTGAACTACAGTTTGCTGCATGTCTCTTTTTTCAGCCATTTGTCTAAATTCTTGCCTTGTTTCTTTAAAGAATTTTTAATGTCTCTGGGGGGAAAAGTCTTTATACCGCATTACTTTTTTATATATAAAATAAAACACGTTATTTTATTTTGCTTTTGTTAAAGGCACGAGAGAAAAAACACACCTGCACTTTTCTCATGTAAGTGTATTCTTTTCGTCAGCCCTTGAACAGGTTACAGTTCTTAGCTGGAAACTTTAACTTCATCGGGTAATTGTAGCAGCATATATTCAAACAGGTGGGAAGGATCTCAGAAGGCCATCTGCTCAAAGCAGAAGCAACACTGAATTCAGAGCAGGTTGCTCAGGGCTTTGTCCAAATGGGTCTTGGAAACCTCCAAGGATGGAGATACCGCAGCCTCTGGGAAACCTGTTCCAGTGCTTAATTATCCTTACAGTGATTTTATTTTTTTCTTATACCCAGTAGGATCCCTCTCTTTCAAGTTATGCCCATCATCTCTGTTTCTTCTGCACTTCAGTAGAGAGTCTAGGTCTATCTTCTTGGTGACCCTTTTGTTAGGTATTGGCAGGCTGTGGTAGTTACCCCTGAAGCCTTCTGTTCTCGGGGCTAAATAAATCCGGTCCCTCAGGCAGTCTTCATAGGCACGTGCTTATGGAATTATGTATGTTCTGTTACACCTACAGTGTCTTGAGCTGCAAAGCATATAATTAATTGCATATTCTGCTGTGGTTTTCCTGAGGTCAGATCATTTCTAGTATTATTCATTACAAATTTGAATGTCTTTTCAAAGTGGTAACTAAGCAAATGGCTTATAGCTATTAAAGATAAGTCATAGACAATGTCTATCTGAAATTATTTGAACCCATAATTGCATTTTCAGTCAATAGAGTCCATTATGATTGTGTGTTTATCTCAAAAAATGCTGATGTATACCTTTATACTTCATGTGCTTTAATCCTTAAACATCAAATCATATCTCTGTCTAGGGAACTCTTGCGTTATTTCAGGCTGCTTTCACATAGACATATTAATGTAGCGCACATACAAATGCATACTTTATGGAGCAAGACAAGAGCTGAACATCTACCTGCTGATACGCACACCAGGGATCTTTTCTTGCTTCAGTTGAATGTTGTGCCAATCCTATGGTCAGCTTCAGAGGCAGCAGATCTACAGATCACATGCAAAGGTAGCCCACACAAGACATCATACTTTTATTGCTAATTACCCACTTCACCCAAATGAGGCACAAAAGATCTTTCATTACTACATTAGTAACAGAAATCTCAACAGAAAGTCCTGAAGATTTTAGTGTTCAAATAAACTGAGTGTGGTGTCAAGTCAGTGCTTCAGCATGCATGAGTAAGACAGCTCAGAGATTTCTCAGCAGGCCTTGTTCCTGTAGCATCTCTATAAGCTGTTGGGAGCTGATGAAACAGTCAAGCTTATGCTATGGAACCCATATTTGAGACTAAATTATATCCCTTTTTTCTCAGTTGCCAATATGTGGATGGGCATTCATAGCTGGTGTATGACTTTGGTACCTATCCACAAGATTTTCACATTCAGTTAAAGAAAGTGTAAACACAGCCATTTACTTGTTTCCTACTTTTGTGACTAGTAATTGAAGCAAGGTAACGTGTTCACTTTTCAGCAAATGACATAGGCATCCATTGCTGACATTTCAGCAAATGACATGAAATGCTCCTATTCTAACCCATATTCCACTAGAGTTGCTATGGTTTGCAGGACTTCAAAACCACAGAATTACACAGTTTTTACTTTTTTTTTCCTGAGTAGCTAAATTAAAAACAAAAGGGGGGGAGAAAAAACCCTAACAAAACAAATGATCATGCTTATTTTCCACAAAGGTTGACATCTGACTCCTAGCAAAATAGGACTTTTTTTTTGTTTTGTGTTCTACCCGTGGAAGGAACTGTTGGCTAGGTGAGGCTGCTATAGATGAAAAAGAAGCTGTGCAAGGTAAATGGGATTTCAGAAGCCACTGCATTTGAAGGAATAGGATCTTTCAGGTTCCTGATTCATGGGAATCAGGAGATCGATAGACATATGAACAAGATATTCCTAGTTGCACGAAATATATGTAGACATCCTACTATATGTGGGACATGTGACTGAAATGATACAGGCCCTGTACAGTTCTAACATGCAGGTTATACGTTTCTGGTGAAACACATAATTTGCGTTCCTGTAAGGAAGGGAAATGCCTGTGAAGTATAGATTTATAGCACTTGATGACCTTTGGCAATGCAGTTTATACAGCAAATAAATAATTTTGTGACTTGAGGCATGCATGTATCTTTTTTTTCCTTTATTTTATCCAATGGTCACATGGTAGGTCATTCTGTCATTAGATGGCGTGTTTCTGTCCTGTAAACACAGATGTGTTTAGTGGGGAGGTTGGTGGCAGTGAGAAATGAGCAATATCTCACTTGCTCTTGCCAATATTATTATTTATTATTATTTTTATGGCCCCCAAAACTGTGCTAGGCACTTGGAGGAACCATTAAAGCAATGTAATGCTTCTTGTAATGCTCCAATAACCAGGGAATTTTTTACACATTTATTTACCTTTATGTAGATAATTTTACAAGATGTGCCTCAAGCAATCACCTAACAGCTCCTTGTGTCACCATTGTGCGTGATGTGTAGGACGCTGCTGATTTTTCCTGCTCTCTTGCTCTTTCCATTTCACGAGGGAGGCTGTGATTCTGGCTTGTATTGTCACGGTGCTTTATATCTAAGTGTGATAGAGGGTTTGCATTAATTACAGTGTAATTTTGTATTCTGCTTATCCTCAGTCATGCTTGTATGTATGAAACCTATGGATGTACCTAGAGAGACCAGCTAATGTCCACAGATGTTCTTATGAGTCCATGCTTGTTTGCTTGATTTGTAGCCTGAGGGAGAGTTTGTTTTGAGGGAGGATGAAGATGCCTAGTTCTTTTTGCTCAAAGTTAGCTCTGGTTCTTTTATAGCCAAATGTCTACATGTCCATTTACATTTGGAGCTATTGCCAGTTTACTGCAAGGGTTTGCAACCTGAAAAGGTCTGTTGCATCATGCCTTAGCACCTCTGGTTCATGTGTGTGGCTGTTCAATGCTTTAGACTTGGTCTCGGTTAGTACTTGCATGTAGTGCATCTTTGTGTGCATCCCTGATGGCATAAAGTACTTACATCAGTACTTAAAGGGGGCTTATAAAAAAGATGGCAGCAAACTTTTTAGCAGGGCGTGTTGCGACAGAACAAGGGGGAATGGCTTTAAACTAGAGGGGGTTAGATTTAGACTAGATCTAAGGAAGAAATTTTTTACGCTGAGGGTGGTGAAGCACTGGCACAGGTTGCCCAGAGAGGTGGTGGATGCCCCATCCCTGGAAACATTCCAGGTCAGGTTGGACGGGGCTCTGAGCAACGTGATCTAGTTGAAGATGTCGCTGCCCACGGCAGGGGGGTTGGACTAGATGACCTTTAGAGGTCCCTTCCAACCCAAACTATTCTATGATTCTATAAATGCAGAATGCTTCTTGCCTACAACACATTTCAGAATTTAGTGCTCATATATGATACAATTCCATTGCACTTGGCTTTACCACCCAGATAAATTTGTTTTAGTTTATTTTATATATTTATATATAGTATTTATATCATATTTATCTAATCTATTTCATTTTGTATTTTTTTTTTTATGCTTGGAACAATCTCATGAACATTTTTTCTACATAATTTTTGATAATTTTAGTACATAATTTTTGATAAAGCTTCATCGTGTTGTTAAATCAAATGAGGATGCTTTTACATATAATATTGAATCATGCATGTTTAAGTCTGTAGCCATCAAGAATGTACAAAACAAAGGGACTGTGACCATCTCTTGTCATTATTAAGCAAACCTAAATCACTTCTTCTTAATTAAAATTTAGCTTTTTCTTTCATTTGCATTGACTATGAATGAACTGGAATGAAGAGCAAATGCTTCTCGGTTTAATAAGAATAGAAGTTATATTGAACATCCAAGTGGAGTGTTGGAAGCACAGCTTGTTAATCAGATTGGGAGTATTATATTTGACATTGTAAATGGGTGCAGTAGCAAAAGACCATTAACTTTAAGTGCTGTTTGGAATAGAAGTGTACTATTTCTATTTGTATGTGAGTTTTTGGAAGCACGTGTCTACTAGGAGCAAACAAATTTAAACTGCAAAGAATGTGCTTCTGTATTTAAAGGGTAGACAGAATTTGTAAGTTATAGAAACCAGCCTATTAATTTGAGACAGTTCCATTATCTAAAAAAAAAGAAGAGGGAGGAAAAAAGGAACTCAATGAAGTATAACTGATTCCATTTATGTGCTGAAATAAAACCACAGTGATAGAGATTTGTTCAAAGAGCAGCTCAGGGCAGGTTGAAAGTTGTTCTAGAAACAAGTGTATGTTTTTTAGTGCAGGTTTTTAATAGTAGAGGTGCTATATTAATATTTTTCATTTCAATTAGAGAAAGACAGTGGGTGTTTGTGAGTGTATGCATCCTCTTGGCATTCAACAGCATTTCCCTGGAGTGGGAATTACAGCAGTTTGTTTAAAAGATCTGTAAGACAAAGACAGTATTTTGTGAATGTCCAGAGAGTAGAAAGAGTTTCAGTATCTGTTTATAATAATAAAGATATCTTATAGTACCCTTCATCGTAACACATCCCAGAGAGCCCTGCAGGTTGAAACACGGATCTGCATACCTGCAGGTATTTGTTGCAGCCACTTGTCAACTTGCAGGTGAAATAGAAACTGCTTATTAGTGCTTTGCGACGGCAGGCACCTGCATCAAAGAGGAAAAGGGAAATTTCTTTTCAGATTATCTGCCTGTCTTAACATTTGCTGAATTATTATTTTAATATCTAAGTTCTCCTCGGGTCTATCAGACTTGCGTAAAAAATGTTGAGGGGTTGTTTTAATACCTAGATATCCTACATGCTATCACCTGCTCTTCCATCTTCCTGTTCATAGGAGATTCTGTTTGGACCACATGTACATACATAAAAGCTCTTTCAGAGCCCTCAGCAGTGTAGGCTCCCTTCTTTTGAGCTCGGTTCAAACAGAGAGTTAAGTGGGGCAATTGGAGTTAGAAAATGACCCAGGCATGACTGAATGAATGTAGTAAATTCAAAACCACCTTCTGCCAGTAGTTAATTAATTGATTTGTCCGTAAAAATCTTGCTGTGGAAATGGGGAGAGCTTTGACACCAGTGTAAAGGAGCTGTGTAGCAGTGGCAAATGCCCAAGAGCTGTTGGCTCCAGCGCTGCAGTGATCCAGCTGGACGTTGAGCCCCAGCCCCACGCCAGTGGCACCAAGCATCACCACTGCCTTCATGGTCAGCAGGGTATCGTTTCCCAGAATTAATAACAGCTACGGGAATGTTCTTCTGCCTTTGGAGGGCAAAGATATTTCCATAATAAAACATTATTAGCCTTCAGATGAAATGCCTCATTTTTTTTGCCATTTTGTTTCTGTCAGAAATAGACAAAAAAACCTGGTTTAAATCCATTAAACGAAATTGTTGAATTTAAAAGGTCTTGAGATTAATTTGGTTATTGAAGCTTGCAGAATATCCTTATTCAGGGGGTTTTGTGCCCTATTCAAACTGCTGGGGCTTAGGACTTGTTTGCACTTTCAAGTATAAAGATTGCCCTGAGTGATTTGAAGCTTCAGAAATAAATTGCTACATATTTATTGCTGTAAAGATCATCTTCCAAACATGAATTTATGCCGCTCTGACTTCCTGAGGGTTCAGCACTTCTACTGTAGAAAACCTTCCCAATCAACAAAGGAGGGAAACTGTCAATACTTTGCTATTGCTACCTGGAAGCCTGAAGGACGAAGAGGATGTGATCTGTGAGCATAATATTCATGGCATGGGCAAAAAAAATCTTGTGGATAGTTGGTGGCTAGGAAATGCTTCTGAGCATTCTGAGCAAAACAAGTTTTTAATTGTAAAACTATGCCTGACATCTTGTTCAGTAAACTAGCTTCTGTACACCTTTAGTAGATCTAATAGTTGGAATCCCTCAACTGAGATGTTAACTACACTTTTACATTTGTTAAAATTAACTTCATGAAATATAAAAAAATGGGATTGGTTAATTGAGGAATAGGTTTCTATTATGAATCTACCCCTCCACTTACTTAGAATTTTCTTTTGCCCCTGTTCCCTTGGAGATTCTTTGTAAATAGGGACAGCACAAATGTAGGAAGATAATCCTTTTTCATAAAAATAATTCTTGCCTTTCTGTTGTTCCAAGTCTCTGGGAAAGCAGCTTGTATAAGGCAACTGTTATATGCAAAATATATTTTATATTTTTCTTTAAACAACAATGGCAATAAAGAGTTAAAAATATTAGGAAGTTTAGAGACTGTGGGTGCTGAATGAACAAATTCAGAGATTGAATGCAAGTCAAAAATGTCTGCAAGATGAATGACTAAAGGAACAGAATCGGGATGTACTGGTCAAGATTGTTCCTTTCACCTTGCCTTTTCTAGAGCTGCAACATGGGGCTTGTGAAGGAAGAGGTAGAGATAATGAATATGTTTGGAGGAAAATTTTGGGAAAAGTGGATTAAAGCATTAAGTAGCAAACTTCAAAAAAAAAAACAGATCCATTTTACAAATTCTTTTCATTTTTAAGTAGAAAAATATAGCAGCATTAGACTAGACTAAAACCCCTTAATGTTTTTTATTGGATGAATACATTATCTTTGAATGAGAAAATTGCTGTATTGTTGATGTGCTAGGCAAAGATTTATGCACATCAAGATTGTTCCTGATGGATTCATTTTCAGGATAAAGGTGCCACTGTTTGGAATAGTATGTGACATATTTTTGTAATGCTTTCAAATGACTGAAATCCCTGCCTTTGGAAAAAGAAAAAAAACCAACTATTTCCTGTGAATACAAATGTACATGTTCTTTCCTTTTTTAGGAGATAACCTTTGCCTTCTGTTACAGATGTTTTCTATGGGTATGCTGAATTCAGTCACAGTGTGACATGACAGTCACATTTGTTACGTGTGACAAAACCAAAGCTATATTTAAAAAGGAGGGGTTTTTTGATTTTTTTGAAGACACAGTCTAAGTGCTTTGAGAGAAATACAAGATACATATCTTTCAAACCTGTAGTTACATGTTATTGTCTATTCAGTGTCTCTGTTACTCCTGAAAAAAACAATTTTCATTCTGTTAAGGATGTGATCCACTGCTTTGAAGTGAATGGTGAGAGTCCATTAGATTTTAATGGGCTGGGTGCCATTGGCAATGAGAAAGAATATTCTGGAATTGATAGCCTTGTTGCCTCTTGGTCATTTCAATTTAAACTTCGGAATCAGAAAAGATGAATCGTGTAAAACCCATTCGTAATCAGAGATTGCATTTCACTGCAGTTATTCAGCACAACAGAAGTACACACCACAATTTCATCTCTCCTGTTAAGACTTACAAGCTGTTCCAGTACTGAATAAATTATAGAAGTGAATAAGCCACCAGCTTCTTTTCTTTTGTGAGTTCTGTAATCCACTCTAATCCATTTTAAAGATGTAAGTGATATTGGTGATGTGTGCGCTCTGCAGAGCTCCTTGGGATCAGTCATCTTTCCTGTTGCTAGAAGGTATCTCATTATCTAATAAAACCAGGAATTTAACATTTACTATTCATAATTTTTGTTGGATCAGATAGCGTCATTGCGTCTAAATGACATATTTTGATGGTTTTTTACCGTGTCTTTGTATGTGTTGTGCACATATTTTGTACTGTGCAAAATCTTTTTGTAAAAGCAACTCAGCGTGGTGTCAGAACAGCTTACTGCCAACTTGAGACTGAAGTAAAAGAATTAGAAGCATCAAGTGATTTGATTGTACTGAGATTACATCTTTTCAATACTTGTATAGCTTTATAAAAAAATAATCTGATACTACACAGCTGTGAGGATAAAAGAAGCAAAAAGCTAGTATTAAATATAATACATGGGACATCTACATTGTCCCTAACTTAAGAGTAATTTATTGAGTTTGTAGGGCTTATTGGGATGGTATCCACAATAATAAAATATAGGACTAAAGCTGTAGAAACCTTTTCTGCTGTTAATCAAGTTCTTCGGTAAAGCCACTTTCCTAATAGCGTTGCACCATGTTCTTCTCAGTAGAATAGAAGTAATCCCAACTGATTAATTGATTACAAGTTGAAGAAGTCCTATGTGACATTCAGAGAGTGAAGCTCAAAGACTATTTCTATTCTAGTTAATAACATAAAGTTAAGTCTGTTCTCTGGCCCCTGGAGCAGGTGGCATGGTCTGGCTCGCATCCCTATTGCTATACTCTTTTCCAGTCAAAGACAGTGGCAGGAGCCATACTGCTGGAAACTTGATTATCCTATCCCTTACACTCTGTCCACTGAAAAAATCTCTTCACTTTAGATATGTTTTTCATAAATTAAATCCTTATTTTGGGGCTTCAGAAGATTTTCAAGTCAGTCATCTACACCTTCTGAAGTATTATGTTTGCAGGCAGCTTTAAGAACGATTTATACAATTCCCTGTGAGAATTTTCAGTTGAATTTCCATTCTGGCTTACTTTGTAATCCACTTTGTTCCCAAGATGTTAGTCTGCTATTTAAAGATCAGAGCTGTGCATGTTTTTCTAAATGTCATCATGAGCTGTACCCAATATTTTTTTATGAATAACCTAGTCATCTCAGAGTGCTTTCTACTGTACGAGGCCCCCAAATAGTTAAACCGAATAAGCTTGGTGCAGGAACTATTGTTGGGCATCCTCTGGGTTTGTACTTATAAATCAATGGCATAAGAAGGCAACACTGGGAACAAATATGTAAGGAGCTGTAGCGGTCAGTGAGGTCTTCCAGGTGAGAACGACAAGCTTGAATTTCATATTGTGCTAGAGAAGGTGATGGGGTTTATGACTTTGGCTCCATTCCAGCAAAGTACTTAAAGCCAAAGCATAGGCCCATTATGTAAATCTATTTATAGAGGTAGATATATTCCCTCTTTAATAAATGCATGCAACTCATTAGCATTAATTTATGAGGTAGCAGTAAGGAGAAAAGGCAGCTATTAGTTTGAACAACAATTCTTTTTTTGTTTTTTGTAATAAAATTTGACCTTTGTCCACTGGAAAAAAAATCTGCATTAGGCTTGTTCACAGGATATCTCTGAGAGTCAGATTGTTTTGGCACACAGAAAAGAACATGATGTATGTCATATTCATGATTCAAGCTGCAGTTTTTGACATATAGCTTATATAAAAAGACAGAATTGTAAATTAAATGATAATCTATTAAAATTAACAAGAAAATTTAGAGCTGCAGCAAGAAGTATGCCTGTTTGCAAGAATGGAAACCCAGAAATTCTCCCTTCTACAGTGTATTTTGAGAAAGTATTCTCAAGAACTGTAAGTCATTGATACGTCATTTATTACAAGATCCTGCAATTATTGGTGAAAGTTCAGAAGATTAATGTCTAAAGGTTCAAATAAGCTTGAGAGATGCTTATTCAACAGGCTCTGGAGGGAGTAAAGGTATTATTTGACATAAAGGAAGAAGGCGCTACAGGCTACTGAAGTTTAGACAATAAATATATTTGAATTACATTAGAAATTAAGTCAAAAGCAGCAAAATATTAATTGTCTGTGCTTTGGGTTCAGGTGCACATGGGTCAGGTTTGGCCTAGTACTGCCTATTACAGAACTGCTTTTAGTTGCTGAAACTTTAATAATGTTTTCAGACTTCAACCATTTGGGAGCTCAGAGCCTGTGGGGAAATGGTGGTTGGGATTTGGTGGATGGCAGCGAAGGCAGGAGAAGATGTGGCAGAAGACACTGGAAATTGGAAGAATTTCTGCAAGATAGGATGAAAGGAAAGTTTCAGCAGAGGTGGAAAAGAAAAGCAGGAGCCAAAACAGAGTAAGCGCTGAAGAAGTGAAATTGGAGTAAGGCTGGAAGACTCACAAACCTGGGGTAAGGGATGCAGGGGGCAAAGAAAAGCCAGGGATGATGTGGCAAAATTGTGCGCCACTGATAGGGCAGGCTTACTGCCAGCCCCGAAGCCTGGATCTGTTATTTCTCAGCACTGCTTTGTAATGAAAAATGTTCATCATCAGAACCAGCTCAATGCTGCTTGGCAATTTAGGCAGAACTGAGTATTTTTGCCCTAAGTAGAAGAAAAAAAATAGCGCGCTTTGGCTGCTGCGGTGTGGGGTGGGAGTGGGAACACCTCCATCTGTTTCAATGTCCTCTCCCATGTGCTCAGCACTGCTGTCGGTGCCAGTAATAGCAGCAAGGCCGTCGCCTCAGGAACATGCCATTGAGAAGAGCTGGCAGCATGGACACCTCTTACTAGGACAGTCTATCACCATGGACATCTACTTATTTTGCCTCTGCCTGAAACTGGCCCCATGTTCCTCTCCGGGTGGTAAGTCCACATAAAAGGAATGTCCTTTTACTGCCAGCCACTACTCTTTCTGCACGACCAAACTATCTTAGTCTGGGTCACGTCCCAGAAGAGGACCATAAGAATTTTTCTTTTAATTTTTAATTTTTTTTTAAATATAGAAAATTGTTTACAGTTTGCTACCTCCTTCTTTCTTCCTCAATGCCCCCCAAACCCTGGTTTTCTCCACAAAATTCTTGTCTCAGTCAGAGCATGGGATAAGTGGTGATCACTGAACCACTAACTACTCAATATTTCTTTATAACATCAGCCATATGGTAACTCTGTGATCATTGCCTAACTCGGTCAGGGGCTTAGAGATGTAAAGCTTCTTATGCCTTTGTTAGGCCAGCTGTTTCTATTGGGAGGCTGAAGATCAAGCATCCATACTGCTGAATTTATCTAAAAAATCTTACTATGTAAATCTCAAAAAGGGAGGATTTTAAAAAATCTGACTCTAATATGTGCTGAGAATTCTTACCTAAGAATTCTTACCTACTATCCAAGGCTAGTCAGAAAGTGACATTCCTTCTTTCCCATCCTTCTTGCTGGTTTTCTCCAGTTCTTAATCACAATATCAACCATCCGTTTCTTTACTGTTTAACCAATTTCAGCAATACGTCAGAAGGGAAAACAAGAATATTTCATTTCCAGTTTTATTTTAAGCACAGTTCAAAAGTTTCCATAACAGCTGGTAGTAATGCAAGAAACATTTTCTGTCATACTAGTTTAAAAGAAACTTTCCAGCACTATCACAAAAGCAGTAGCATTACGATTGAAACAATTAATGGTATATGACATTGCAATTACATGACAGATTTCTAGTAGCTTCTGACTTTGCTGCAGATTATAATCAGACATGCTTTAAATGCACCTTATCAAATAACACTGTCCTTAAAGCTCTTCAGGACATGAATAAACTTCCTGGTGATGTAGTGGCTGGGAGTGGGGAGGAAAAGGGTTGTTACTTAGGAAAATAAGAAAAAAAGCTTGTGTTTTTCCAATACACATAATGGCTTTACACTGAGAATAGAACTGGCCACTGAGTCAGCTGTGTGTGTGTGTGCTGTGGTCCCAACCAGGGCCCACCCAGCTCTTGCCTTTGGCTTGCCCCAAAGCTGTCCTATCAGCCCAGGCACTGGTACTGCTGATCCCATTCCCACAGGTGTGTCTCCTGCTATTGTAAGTTGAAACAATTGGATAGACAGAAATTATGCTCGTCTTCCTAAGCCTTAGGCTTGAACGGGGAAGTGAAGTTGGTTGAGAGGATCTGAAAATGTCTCCTGGAAATAACCTATCATCAAACAGGTGAAGCACTTCCCCACCTGCAGAAGGGTGGTTGCTTCTGCCTCTCCTCCGCAGCTTGGGAACTGTGGTAGAAACAGAAGAATTTGCCAATCAGAAGGTCCTGTTCTTGAGTGCAAAACCACAATTAGGAGTTCTCAAATGGATTCTTCAAGATCAATGTTGCAGAACTATTCCTGCTGGAGAGCCTGCACAGAGGGAAAGAGGGGTTTGTGCCTCCTGGAGCAGGAGAAGAAGGAGTTGCAATTCAATAAATAGAGCTGCAGTATCTGAACAAATGCAGCTACACCTTATTCTAACTTTCCACAGGATCTCACAACACATGCTTCAATAACTGCTAGCAAGTATTGACTTTGGGAACACTAATCTCCCTGCCGACTTGTTCAGGGTGCCAGTGAGTTGCTATTATAGTGTGTCAACGATTTTAGTTACTGCCCTTTCCATTTCTGCCTCTAGGTTAAGATGCGTTTTCCCATGCTCTGTAATTACCAGCCAAACACCAAAGAATTAATATTGTCCATCTGACAGATTCTGTGATACTGTGTGATTGCTCTCGCTGAAGCAATAACCATTCGCTGGCCTTCCAGTTCTTGCAGGAGGCTTGTTTTATAGTTCCACCCAAACACATTTAAGAAAACAAGAATCTGAGGAGAGACTCTGTGGGCTGATATAAGTAAAGCTAAGACATTGTAGCTTACACACTGACATTTTCAGAGCTTTAATTTCAGACAACAAATGGCACAGTCATCAAGGCAATCAATTTAAAATGACAGAAAACATTTAGATAAACACAAAATCATCTACTGCATAAGTACAGGTACAGGGCCGAGGGGGAAGAGATAAGTTTGCTAATGGAAGGAAACTTAAATTGAAAGCCTGCCTATAGAAGAAAACTTAAATAAAAATGGAGTAATGGAAAAGATCTCACCAAGTATCTGTTTATAATGCATAGTCATTTCAGTTTATTACCATGAAGACTGAGAAGTATAAGCCAGGCCTTTTCAGCTTTGCGGGCTTCAGGCTAGATCTAGTCTGCTGGTTGTCAGCAAATGGTGAAAATGCTGTTAATTAGCAAAATATTCTCTGTCCTCTCGCACCGAAACAGTGATAATGTGCCCTTTGATTTCCTGGCAGCATTAGCATGAGAGAAGACAGTCCTACTGATTGGAAAAGGCCTAGGCAAATAAGAAAACCCTGTGTATGGCTTGGAGGGGCTCATGAGCGGAGCTACAGCCATGGCTTGACTGAGTGCGTATGGAGAAGTTGTGATGACTGATAGGCTCTGAGGAGAACAGCATGAGCCTGGGGTCTAGAAAACGAGGGCAAAACTTCAATTTCCTGCTTATTTATATCACTGGGTGATGCAGCTAAGTCATCCCCTCTGTTGAAGGAATGAGGAAAAGGATGCAGTGGATCCCGGGTAGAGATGAATGATTTTTCGTTACGTTTAAAGTTTCAGGCAGGTATATGCAATCTATATTGTGGTTCTGAGATGCAAAGGAGAGTGAGACGTTAAGAAAATCAGATCCAGTATCAAGATGTTGTCAAGAATTATTTAGGAACCATAGATGCAGAAGTACAATCTTTTTTGTTTAGGAAAATGGCTTCATAGGCATTGAAGTAAAATCTGATCTTGATTATATCGCTATAAACCACTAACTTCAGTAGTAAGCATAGCTGAGAGCAGAAACTGATCTATAAAAATCAGTCGTAAAACTGAAAATAGGGAGAGGTATTAGGAGTTAAAGTAGAAAAGGATATGAACAGAGCGTGTGAGAGCCCAACCCTTTATCTGGAGATTCAAATGTGGTTCTGCTCATCATGAAGTTGAGATCCGCAGTGACAAGATCCTTACAAGAAATAAGACTGTACAAGTGCAAAGATAAACTGAAGACTCTGGTTACCTTTTGCTTTAAATTGTGGTAAATGGGAAGCAATTTTTCATGATCTTGTTCTCTGAAGTTTTCAGTTTGTTGAGTTCAACAATAAAAACTGACATCAGCAGCATAAAGTTTAAAGTAACGAATTGATTTTTAAGCTCGGACAGCCAAAGGCAAAGTTCTCAGTAACATAAAACTGTTAAGCCAGGGGGTTCTGAGTCTGAATGCTACCATAGATCATTTCCACTTGTAGTGCAATGTGTATAGGACAAATGTGGATCTTGGTAAATGCCTTGCTTTAAATCCCTCTAGCACAAATACATTAAAATCGTGCATAGGTACTTAGAGCAGCAGCATCTGAGTAAAAGGTCTGAATGGGAATGAATTTTCTGCATCCCTATAAGTCATTGTGAGTGAAAATCCCTTATGACTAAAAGTGAAAGCAGTTGCTAACAGACATTCAATAGTGAACTATGTTATTGAATAATGTAAGAAAAGAAGACCCAGCTGATTAGTCAGCACACTGCCTGCAAATGTCAGAAGTACTACTGTCCCATGGTCACATCTTTGGACGGATGCTTCTTTTAATCCCAAGGCTCTGTGTTGCTCGTTTCACCTTCTTTGCTGTCCCTCTTGCAGTTTTGTGAAGGTTTTAAGCTTTTCAGAGCTGAGCCTTTTTCTGACGCAGGCATCCTACACCGCATAGCATAATGCTGTACTCCTCTCAATTGCCACGAGTGCTGGTACTGCAGTAGTAGAGAATAATAATGCAGGTTGCATCTGCCTATTGAGTGAATTTGGAACATAATAGAAAAATCAAAACATTTTGTTATTCAGAAATTGGAAAGACAATGCTCATTCTTAATTTAATTTGAGTTAACAACAAAGCCTGAAATCACTGCTGATATTAGAAACTGTGTGGTGTATGTTAGCTTGCATTTTGCCTCTGTGGTTCCATTGATAATTTCAGGCTGCTGAACAATGTTTATTAAATTGTTCTTAATATTCCTGGGTGCCAACTTGTGTGTGTGTGATTAGAATAGCAATCCTTTTGCATGTTTGTGGACATTTATATGATATAAAAGACTTCAAAGGAATAGATATGGCCGTCAAACAGGAGCTGGTTTGTAGAATGTCTCTCATTGTGCATCTCCTTGCTCTAACCCCGGGACATCTTCCTGCTGTTGCCAATGAACTTGTGGAGAATTTGGGGTTTTCAGAGAGTGTTGACTATTCCACATTTGTACTGAATGGAGAATATCTTGGACTACCCCACTTCAAAACCCAGAAGATGTGAACCCTCTCTCCCATCAACCTTTCTTGTATATCAAAACACAAGGGCTGCAGGTTGTGGGGTGTAACAATTCATAAGGTTATTGTTAGTTTGGATTTAATGTTTCTTTGATATTGAAGAGTAAAACAGCAAAGGAGGTGGTCTCACTTCTGTTGATGTTTTGGGGGCAAAAGTGGTAGAGTGATTTCCTTCCTTTATCTGATATTTTATGCAATTTCAATGGGAGGTTTGGGTCAGTGTTTCTTTCAGCAATTGTCATTGACATGGTTAGGAATTTTCATAAAACTGCCTGAGCTTCTCATGAGGATGGCAGAAGTGAATGTGCTCTTCATCTCTGTCCCTCACAGGCTATCTTATCGAGACTTGCTTTCAACCTTGCAGTTTCTTTCATTGTATAGGCAAACCTATACAGCCTCCCTTGAGATAATAAGGATAATCTAGTATAAAAAATATTGTAATAAACAAGCTAAAGAAATGTTAAGCAGTTGGAGAAAAAACGGCATCAAAATTAAAACTAGTTCTAGCTCAGGATCAGTGAAATTAAGGGCTTTTAAAATTCATGTATTGTTTCCCCATTGAGCTTGTGTAGAGTGCAGGTAAATTGTTACAAAGCAAAACGTTGCCATATTAACCTTTTCTCCCTATTTTTAATTCACACAATCTAAACACAGCCACTGCACGGGAACACAAATAGTTCCATAACACAGTGTCGTGGTTTAACCCCAGCCGGCAACTAGGCACCACACAGCCGCTCACTCACTCACCCCACAGAGGGGTGGGGGAGAGAATCGGAAGAGTAAAAGTGAGAAAACTCGTGGGTTGAGATAAAGACAGTTTAATAGGTAAAGCAAAAGCCGCACACACAACCAAAGCAAAACAAGGAATTCATTCACTCCTTCCCACCGGCAGGCAGGTGTTCAGCGATCTCCAGGAAAGCAGGGCTCCATCACGCATAACGGTGACTTGGGAACACAAACGCCATCACTCCGAACGTCCCCCCCTTCCTTCTTCTTCCCCCAGCTTTATATGCTGAGCATGACGTCATATGGTGTGGAATATCCCTTTGGTCAGTTGGGGTCTGCTGTCCCGGCTGTGTCCCCTCCCAACCCCTTGTGCACCCCCAGCCTACTCGCTGGTGGGGTGGTGTGAGAAGCAGACAAGGCCTTGACTGTGTGTAAGCACTGCTCAGCAGTAACGAAAACATCCCTGTGTTATCAACGCTGTTTCCAGCATAAATCCAAAACACAGCCCCATACTAGCTACTGTGAAGAAAATTAACTATATCCCAGCCAAAACTAGAACGCTAGTGAAGAATGATGAAGCAAATTAATACAACCTCATGACTGAACAGGCTAAAAATACGTGCATTGTTCTGCAGCTGCTCAACATTAATTTGTTATACAACCGTAAGTCATTTGCTTTCAAACATTAGTCCTCATCTTTTAGTTGTCACCACCAACCTTCTCCTGTCTTATCTTTCGAGATTATAAGGTCTTCTGAGAATAACTGACTCCTACCATGCACTTTTGCAATGCATAGGAAAATGTGGTGTCTGGTTACTGAGTAGACTTTTAGCTTCTGGTGAAATAAAAAATAAATTAAAGAAGAAGAAAAAAAAAAGTAGAATACTGCTTCATATTTACTAATATTTTTCCTGTCTGCATTTTTTCACACATATTCTGTTGCGTTTTCATGGGGTGGCAAAAAACCTTTATCTCAAAGACAGCTTTCCTGTTTGCAAATATTACTCTTGGATTCATATTTTCTGGTTAGTTCATAAAAGCAAACATCTATTTTGTACAGGACTTATCCCTATCCATCATTTGTATAGGTGCAAGTGACAGCATTCAGACACAAAAAATAACTCTAATGCATTTGTATCCATGGCTCTGGTGAGTTCTGCATTCATGGCACATCTCTACTATAATTCATTGCTTAGTAAAACACTTTGAGCTATAGTACAAAAAGCACTAAATAACCCATAATAGAATACAAACTGAACAATCTTATATTTAAAGATTAATATTTCTTCCAGCTGAGTAACTGTGTGTGCTGGTTTTGGCTGGGACAGAGTTAATTTTCTTCATAGTAGCTAGTATGAGGCTGTGTTTTGGATTTGTGCTGGAAACAGCATTGATAACACAGGGATGTTTTCGTTAGTGCTGAGCAGTGCTTACACACAGTCAAGGCCTTTTCTGCTTCTCACCCCACCC
>NW_008796221.1:6835495-6840452 GCF_000699145.1 Aptenodytes forsteri | reverse complement strand
GTTGGGAGGGGACACAGCCGGGACAGCTGACCCCAACTGACCAAAGGGATATTCCACACCATATGACGTCATGCTCAGCATATAAAGCTGGGAGATGAAAGAGGAAGGGGGGAACGTCTGGAGTGATGGCGTTTGTGTTCCCAAGTCACCGTTATGCGTGATGGAGCCCTGCTTTCCTGGAGATGGCTGAACACCTGCCTGCCGATGGGAGGGAGTGAATGAATTCCTTGTTTTGCTTTGCTTGTGTGTGCGGCTTTTGCTTTACCTATTAAACTGTCTTTATCTCAATGCATGAGTTTTCTCACTTTTACTCTTCCGATTCTCTCCCCCATCCCTCTGCGGGGGGAGTGAGTGAGCGGCTGTGTGGTGCCTAGTTGCCGTCTGGGGTTAAACCACGGCAACTAGAAAGGCAGGAGAGTCCTTGCAACTGGTGATACTTCTGTGGCTGCTCTGAGGTGACTTTATTCACCGCTATAACTTGACCTTGTTCAACCATTTGCCTACATCCTCAATTGTGTAGAGATTGGAGTGGTTTGCGCAGTCTAAGGTATTTGAATCTTGATGTTTCTAGTTCTCTTTCCAGTATCTTAAACCCTCTTATCTTCCATGGAAGTCCCCTGTCTTTTATTCTATTTAATGAGGCTTATAAGAAGATAAAGATTGTGAATGGAATTAAAAAAGATCAGAGTATATTACATCTACTGTGCTGGTTTTCAAAGGTGTTTGCTTTAAGTTTCATCCTTCTGTAGCACAACAGTGTGAAAGCAGCAGTCCATAACTCTCGGAATAAAAAAAGAAAGGTATCTTGAAAACAAAGGATTACAATACAGTGGGTATCTTCAGTCACTTGGTGTAATGTTATAGCATTTCTTAATGGATCCCTTGTGCAAAATGAGTATCTTCACCACTTGCTGCTCTTATCGGTTATCAGAGAAAGGAAATGAATCTGAAAATTGTTTCAAATAAGAGGAAGAACTTTACACTGAAGCAACTACATTAGCTTTTTTCTATCTCTTTCTGTTTTTCCCATTACCGTTATTCAGATGAGTTAGGAGGATCACCAAAATCAAGTTTTAATAATTTCCAGCACTAATAGTTTTTCTTATTGTAGAAGAGCAGAACCCCCATTTTTCTCTGTATCTCATGCTGACGTATATGGTATTGTACAAAAAGCACAATTTGATAAATACAATAATTGGCTGGATATGATGTCAGCAACAGAAAAGCATGAGAGCATTGCCTTTTGGAAGAGACGGATTATGGTTTAGGTAGTCCACTTCCCGAGTATCAGTTTTCCTGTCCTGCTACAGGTAGCAGTCCAGTGCCTTATCCTTTGAACTGGAATGCTCAAATAGATTTTTTAAAGACAGTTTTGTCGTATTTTTACATCTATGCAGAAAGGTTGTGGGGTACATCTCCTTCAAGCATTGGGTAAAGTTTGATTTTTCTGTGAGTATTAGACCGTTATTCACAGTCTCTCTACCCATGACTCTTGAGTTTGAAGCCTGATGTAAACAGACATTAAACTCTTTATTTCAATTAATTCTTATATTTTAAGTAATGGATAATCTATTTAGGTGTGCTCTGAAACATTGAAATAAATACTCCAGGCAGATCAAACAGACCAGACCCGTTTCTTTCAAAATCTTTCCTGTGTTATTCTCTGCCACCAAGGGAGGTCAGCTCAGATGCCTTACATAATCTCATGGAAAGTCATTAAAAACACACACAGTTTTCTCTGTGGTTATGTTCTTTTTGCAGCGTGGGTTTAGTAGTCTCTCTGTTCTTTGTTATGAATTGGTTGGTTCTTGCTACAAGCACAACAGCACATTATTATTTAAAAAAAAATCGGTGACCTGTTAACATGAGGTCTTGGTTCAGGGTAACAGGAATATTTTTTATACTAGAAGATTGGCTATGGATTAAAATAACAAGATCTGTGTTCTGCCCCTCACTCTAACAACTTCTTTACTGCCCTGAGCAAGTCATTTAAACTTTAACTTTCTTCTCTGAGAATTGGGGATAATAATGAATACTTCTCTATCTCACAAGGTGCTGGAAAACAAAAATTCTGATGGATAATCCACAAAGAGAAGGCAGTATGGCAAAGGAAAGATACCTTATTAGTCATATTTTAAAAGCAAATGGTATTAAAAATAGCATAAAAATCACATGTGTTTCAGGGAAATGCACCTTCCAAGTAGCTAATAACAAACAGCATCTATTATTATATGCTGTCAGGAGGGGAGAAGAAAAATCTCAAATGTGCCGTGCTTTCTCACAGTTCTTGATACACGTTGTGTGCTCCAGCTCTGAGATCGCCTTGGTGTCCCTCGCTGGACTTCCTCCAATATGGGAATGCCTGTCTCGTGCTGGGCAGCCCCAGCCAGGACGTACTCCAGGGCTCCAGCCGTAGCCTCACTGGTGCCAAAGTGGGGTGGGAATGACTTCCTGTGGGAAAGTCACATGTAGTGCAGAAATAGCTACTCCCTCCTCCATTTAATGTCTTCCAGAGCTTTGCACATTATTTCTCTCCTTAAAACCACTGAAGAGGTCTCAAATACTTTAGGATTGGAGCTATATTAATTTAACAGTCTTTTGCCCTAAGGATCCTGCAGTGCAGGGAGTAATCCTTCATATTTTCTGTGTAGAAAACCCAGGATAGGATTTTTTGCTGTTAACTGCTATGGACCAGTTGCTCTGTGGAGCAATTTTATTCATGCTCTCTCAGTTGGTCTTCAGTGCGTCTGATATATTAGTTGCCACAAAAATAAAAATGTCTGACTCTTCTCTTGCATAACTGTTATTATTGTCAAGATTAAAAGCTTGCTAGCAGAGACAAGACCGCAGTCTGACATGGTGGGAGGGACAGGGCTATCCAGCTCCACCTAGCACTTGTATAGGAAAAACACTTTGAGAGAAGTCACCTATAAAAGAAATGAAATTGCTTGGCACTGATAAATACCATGGCAATTATGTAGAACTTAGAAGTGATAATTAATGGGAAAATGTGAAAGTTCATTTACTGAAACATGTAAGTATTCTAACCAAAACAGTGATTAAGACCCTGTTTGTCATTACTGTAACACATCTCAGTTTGTGGTACAAAGCAGCAGGGCAGTATTCCAGTATTTCACGTGCTGAGTACAGCGTAATGAAATAAAGTCTGTTACTTTGCAACTTGTCAAACAGCTGTGCAAAATGTGAAACTAATCTAACAGGTTATGTTTTCTTTTTGATCATCCAGCACAACTGTTTAAAAACCTGCACATTTATATAAATAAGGCTTTAGTCACCTTAGAAGAATAACTATACAACTAAAACTCTTATTTCTCTGGTTATGCTGTGGTTTGTTGAAAAACTGTTTTCATGGAAGGGGCAGAAATCAGTTCTTAAAGTACAGAAGCAATCTCTTATACTTGACTAACATTTAAAGCTGTCTTATGGAATCTGTTTCTTGCCTTGCTCTTAGCCATTTGAACTTTCCTGTTGTCAGTAAAATCTATAAAAAATGACAAGGGAATTCTGGTTTATACACAAGTGAACTTTGAGGTCTTCTAAGACAGTGGTCACAAGCAAAACCTGATCATCTCTGAATTATTATTATTATTTCAGAAAGCAGCGATGTCTGACTGTTAAGTGCACTTGATGTTCATTCAGCTCATCCAGCAAGATTCCAAAACCAAATAAGGATTCCTGCAGTACTGCAAAAATTACCCTTGCGTGACTGCTGTCTAGTATGGGAGATAGGGTGTTTCTTAACTTTCATAGTTATTTATCCATCAGTATATTTTGGACAGCAAACTGTTGAATAGAGCAGTTGTAGCTGCTGTTTGGCAGTGCCCTATATGCAAACATGTTCAATGCTTCTGTGGTCTTCAACTATAGAGACTGCTAAAATATTCCAGGAGGAAAAAATGTGATAAGCGAGTCATGGCTTCACCTTTCAACCACAGCAGGATGTTTTTCCTTAGTCAATAGAATACTGAAGTCTGAATAAAATATTGCTTGGTTTGTGTTTATCTGCATTCATCTATAATGCATTAGCTGTATTTCTATATCTTTTAAATTTTATGCACTTCTTGGAGATGACTTAGAATGATTTTTTTTTATATTTTCATTGCATTTATTTCCTTAGGTAAGTATCAGACAAGGTATTGGTCCAGGAAACAGGTAATCTGTGAATGCCTAAATGAGCACTGCACTGAGGTTTTAGGTCAAATTCTAGACTTTATTATATATTTGTAAGAAATTACTTTCAAATTGCATATGACATATCCTTCAATTCTCAGTAGTTTAGGAGGTGACAAGCAATAGGAAATATATTCAGAGACCTCAGGTACTAGATTTATAATAAAATTGCTTTCCTGATTCCATGGCATGCTTTATAGAAGCTTTATGAAAAAGCAGATGTCAGGTTTCCTATTCTTTTAGGACTGTCTTTTGGTATTTGGAATTTCTTTTATCTAAATGATCGTCTGTAACAGTATTGCAACAATTAGTAGATGGCTTCCTGTTTAGAAACTATATACCAGTTTTAAAAATGTGCAAATAATTTTTATTAGGTAGGCTGTAGCTTTCAATGTAGATGACTGAAGGTACTGTTTAAATGGATAAAAATAAAAGCAATTTCTTAGGCATACTGTGTTTTACTTATAATTTTTCAGTATGTATAATACAGCACTACTACGTTTAAGCCAAAATTTAATTTAAGACTAAAATAATATATTCATAGAATCATAGAATCATTTAGGTTGGAAAAGGCCTTTAAGATCATCAAGTCCAACGTCCCCTGGTGCAACCTGAGGCCATTTTCTCTCGTCCTATCGCTTGTTACTTGGGAGAAGAGACCGACACCCACCTCGCTACAACCTCCTTTCAGGTAGTTGTTAGAGCGCAATAAGGTCTCCCCTGAGCCTCCTTTTCCCCAGGCTAAACAACCCCAGTTCCCTCAGCC
>NW_008796221.1:6832569-6833135 GCF_000699145.1 Aptenodytes forsteri | reverse complement strand
CCACCATGTTTCCATGATGGCAACTATATCATAGTTTTCCTGCTGCACAATGGCTTCCAGCTCCTCCTGTTTGTTGCCCATGCTGCATGCATTGGTGTAGATGCACTTCAGTTGGTCTATTGATTCTGCCACCTTTTGGGGGGAAGAAGTCCTAATTCCTCCGTGACCACTCTCAGGTGCTTCCGTGGTTTGTAACACATCAATAACCCTTGCATCTTTGCTGCTGCATGGATCTCCATCCCCTACCTCCACTGAGACAGCAGACTAACGGACCTCGCTAGCACAGCGTCCCTCAAACATTGGCATGCTGCCCTCAGGCTTATCTCTAGTGAGCCTGGTTTTCTCCCTTTCCCCCTTCAAATCTAGTTGAAAGCTCTTTCAATGAGCCCTGCTAACTCCTGTGCAAAGATCCTTTTCCCCCTTTGAGTCAGGCGTACCCCATCTGTCACCAGTAGGCCTGGTGTCGTGTAGACTGACCCATGATCAAAAAACCCCAAATTCTGCCAGTGACACCGGGCTTGGAGCCAGGTATTGATCTGCTGGCTCTTCCTGTTTCTTCCCTCACC
>NW_008796221.1:6826290-6832320 GCF_000699145.1 Aptenodytes forsteri | reverse complement strand
TCTTTTTTTCTTTATGGAAGCAGTTTTGATGCAGGGGGTACATAGGCCGACTTAACCTCGGCGACACCTCCAAGCTAGATGAACCACTGTCCTCGTTATTGTTTGGTTCCACTTGCAGAGCATCATACCTATTATGCCAGGGCACCTGGGAAGGGGGGGTAGTCACAGGAGACGGGCCTGCTGCACTGGGCAGGAACTTGTCACCATTGCCACCTATCCTTTAAGTCACTGTGTTCATCCAGGCGGAGAGAGGATAGGGAATCCTCCATATCCTGCCTCCTGTCTGCCTGTTGGGCCTGTCCCAGGGAAGGTAGGGTGCGGTTCCAGTAGTCTCTCTCTCTCTCTCGCACTCCCTGATACTCCTCAACCTACTCCCCTCCTCCCGGAGCTCTGTCAGTAAGCGGAGGACAGGTACTGGCGTAAGAGCAGGGCACACCCTGCAGCCTGACACCTGACTGGCAGCGTGTTCCCACCAGAGCTCTGTCTGGGAAGCTGTGTCAGTCGTGGAGGGTGCAGAGCTTAGAGAGGCCATGGCCTTCTGCCAGGTGGATACCATTGCTCCCTGGTCGAGCTGGCAGAGCTTCAGCGTCCTTCCTGCATGCCCTTCTGTGCAAACTGCCACGCAAACTGCCACGCCACCCCCTTGCTGCCATGCCACGCCCCGTTTGCCCGCCCTGGTCGTGGCGCTTCTGGTTGCCAGCACTTCCTAAGGGTTGCTTTTATATGGGGGGGGGGGCTTGGCCACCATTGCCCCTGGCCCTGCCCAGGTCTTGTCAGCCTCTGTCACATGAGCTGTGGGTTCCTGACGGCTCTCTCAGCTCCCCTGAGGTTCCCCCAGTTTGGGAAACCCCCCTGTGCACTGGACTAGAGTGCTCTGCTGCCGATCGTGCCAGCACCGGAGCTGCTCACCTCGGCAACTTCACATATATTCACATCTATTCATCATATATTATACCATAAATAATATTTTTCTTTAAATATAAATAAGAATAACCAAAAACTGTAAGGTAAAAACCTCAGATCCATTCAGCTGGTGTTAAAATCCCTGTTGAGTTTGGTGTGCCAGGGTTTCACAATCAGCCTTGCTGAGCCTCAGAAATATGTTCCTTTCCGGCAATGTCATCCGAGGATGCGGTTAGCCTGGTGTCACTTCGAGTGCTCCCTGCATGCCGCTAACAGGCACTGGCAGCGTACTTGCAGGATGTGGTGCCTTCTGCCTTCACACCTAGACAAGTGCCACAAGTGTCTTGTGTAATATGCTGAACATATACTATGAAAGAAAACCCTTCAAATAATAGATCTTTCAAAATCGTTCCCCTGTGTAATATTATTTGTCCTTCAAAACATACCTGCTACATGTCGTTAGTGCTTCTTGGAGTCTAACATTTTTCTTCTGTGCAAAGGGCTTTGAAGGTGTAAAAACTGATGGGTGTTTGATAAGTAGGTTGGTATCTTTAATATAGGAGGTATGCCAGCAGCAGGAAGGATGTAAGAATGCTTTAATGAAATTTGGACAATCCAACTATATTTTATTGGAGGGAAAAACAGCAAAGATTTTTCTCTATTTTAACTTGGTTGTAAGTCACCAGTCACTTACCAAAAGGCCAACCAGGACAAAACCAAGAACCCCCCCTTCAAACAGATAAAAGAATTTCACTTTTAATTTGTTTTGTATTATTAAATATACTTTTCATATTTTGTGTTCATGCTGAAGAAATAAAAATCCATGAGCAGAATATTGCCACTTACAGCTCCCATTTTTTCAAAATCACATGTAATTTTCTTGTTGGTCATGTTACTCACTATGACACTTGCAGTCCTTTCAACTGTTGTGCATCTTTTTTCATCCTCTGTCTAAAAGAGAGTTTATTTCTTATTCCACAGCAAAATTAGGCAGTCACTTCTGAAAAACATAAACAATGCAATCAAAAAGAAAAAAACTTTAGCTCTTTTGAAGACGTGTGTTGGTACCTATGGAAAGTTGTGGAGCACAGACGACTGTAAAATAGTAAGGCTGGGAGAGAGAGAATACAAAAAGAAAGATTTGTTAAACCAGAGGTGCTGCAGGATAATGAAAAACAAGGATTTAAAACTATTTTGAGAGAAAAATCCTTTAAATCTTAATCCCAGTGTAGAGATGTAAATAGGAAGGCAAACTCTTTGCTGAGGTACTGCTCTACCTCATTAATTATATATATAAAATCTTAAAAGGCTTGATATTTTTGCTATTGCAAGGTACTGCATCTAATTTAAAATACAATACTTTATCAGGACCGCCTCCCACCCAGAGTCCAGGGTGGTAGGTAGGTTAGGCTGTGCAATCTCTTGTTCAGGTGTGGATACGCTGTGGTATATGGGAAATTATTGGGTCTGAACAATAAACGCAACAGTATTACTGTTTGAATCTTGACCTCTTTGAATTCGGAAATAGATGAGTAATTCTGCCATTCCTCATTGTAATGCTGCTTGGACAGCATTACAAGTGCAGCAAGAGCCTTTGGACAAAAGCAGGAAGGGATGTTTAGACTGCTACACAACTGGAAAGCTTTTCAGCTTGAATAGGTGTCAGGCTTTAAGAAAGGTCAGCAAGGATATCCGTGGGCTTATAGATCCCCTTTGTTTACGATGTTACCTGATAACCCTTGTTATCAGCACCAGCTCAAGAGGATGTGCAGGTTGTTACTGACCAAATTACCAAAGCACTGAGAAAGGGCAAAATACAATTATCCTGAGAAAGCAGATCCAGTACTGCAAACCTTGGGTTAAAGCCAGTTACTCTTACGGACAAATATTTCATCATGCGGTATCCAGGTAGTTTGCTGTACAGTGTCTTCTTTATAGATTTTGCAGTATTCTTTAATATCAGATATGTCAGCTTTGCTTTTTCACAGCTGCGTTTCTGAGGACATACATAAACCGCAGTTTAAATATATGTGGACAATATAAACTATCAAAATAAGGGAGCTGAACTGAGCTACAGGAACAGCCAAAGTCCTCTGTTAACAAGCCACACTGTGAATTTGTCTTTATTTCTGTGGTCACAGCAGTTCAAATAATAAAGCAGTTCAAATCCTCCGCCCTGTATTATTAAAAGTTTTTATGGCCGTGCTCAGACAATTAATACTGAATATGACTGATGAAAAAATTTATTGAGCAAGACAGAACACTGTAACTATGATAAGCAATATTTCATGTCCTTGCTAATTAAGAAATGCAGCAAGAAAATATTTCACTTATTTTTCTTGAGTAATGAAGATAATTTTTTTTAATAGAAAAAATACTTAAGTAAATGACTGCAAAACAATCCACTTTCTTTACCCCTCAGAAATACTTTGTTATTAAAAAAAATAAATGTTTCTTTAAAAGTTAAACAAATGGTTAAACAAATTGATAGTTATGTTGCCACAATCACATTATCAGAAATATGTTTGGAATATGTAATTTGATAATAAAACAATTATCATGCCTCTTTGCAAAGGCAAAAAGAGTTCGTAGTAATAAATATATAAAAAAGGTATAGTTAGAAAAGCAATAGAAAAATACAAAATAAAAATAATACCATTTTCTTGTTTTTTTTCTTACTATTTTAAGCAAAGAATGAGTTACAGTATCATTTACTAGGTCCACTTCTGAAATACTTATGCACTTAATACACTTTACAGTCTTAAATCAGCTACCCCAAATCCACCCCAAAATGGCATTGTTCATAAGCAAGTGAAGACCTTTGCATCACCTGCTACTGATAGCAAACAGAACAAAATTAGATCAAATAAGGAAGAGAATGGTTAATACTCTGAAGAAAATTGACTCAGTACTGATCACCTCCTCTCAAAAGGAGTGTAACTAAACAAGAGGGGTTTCACAGAAAAGCAATTTAAATAATCAGGGGTTTTTAAGAAGAAGTTCTCACATAAAAGAAGTATGCAAAAAGACTGAGATTGAATTTTTTAGAAAGGGAATTAATAATAAATGTATGTTGGAATTGAAGACCTAATAATGTGAAAAATTATGTATTGATCTTCAGAATATTTAATCATAATTAATTTAAACGTTTTTAAAAGGCTGTGAAGAAGTACACCTCAAGGCTTATATGAATCTCTACTGTTAGAAATAGATATTGATCAAATGTAGAGAGTAGATTATTGCACATATGTATGATATGGGATTCTTGCACCTTTTTCTGAAGCATCTGTTACTGTTAGGAACAAGATACAGAGCCAACTAGAAATTTGTGTAGAAACAGCCTTGAATTTCCTTCTGTTTTTGATAGGCTCAGATCAATCAGTGGCTCACTGCTGTGTCCAAACCAAAACTATCAATCTGTGAGCAGTTTTCAGTATCTACAGTTTTGCATCCCCTGTTCAGAAAAATAAATCTGTTCAGTTGGATAATTTTAGTTTCAGTCTTCCTGGTTCATCTCCAAGGAATTCATCTTGCTGTCCTGGAGCCTTACAATTCCAACGGATCCCATTAGAAATGAGCTAATTTTTTTTTTTTATTTAGTAACTTAGTACAATCCACTTGAAATGTAGCAACGGCCATGAGTAATTTGAAGACTTTATTACTCTTGATGTTAAGTTCTTCAGCAGTGGGATCAGTGGGTATTTTGTTTTTAACTTGCATTGCCTTAACATGCCTCATGTGCTTAACTTGCCTCATGTGCTTTGTATTATATTAGGAAATAATATTATTGTGGTGGTGTTCTCTAGAAAAGAAAAAAAGAAAAATTAAAATCTCAACTTTTTGTATTTTGAAGTTGCCATTTCACCTTTGCTCACATGCTGGGGACTAGATTGCAAAAGCAGGTAAACAGTTAAGGTCCATCTATTGTCTACTTGACAGGCCTGGACAGAAAACTGACTTTTGAGACTCCCTACCCTTGGAGGCTTATAGCTCGTTTGGTCGCACCTACCCACAGTTGTTTCTGAAGTGCATTAGCTCCCCACTATGTCAGTGGAAACAGAGGGGGGCAATTCCAGACAGAAATTCAGATCTTACTGATTTGCCTGATGAAGTTGTCTATTCCTTTTGTTGACTGCAGAGGCAGTTTACGGTAATTACAGTGTGATTAGGTTCACCTAATTTTAGATATCTGCAGGCATTTGTAGAGTGCGGTTATTGTGGCATATACTAAACAGCTGCTTTAGGATGAGATGAATCATGTCTAAAAATGCCCATTTCTCCCCATTTACTGTAAGGGAAGTCTGTAAAACTACCTCATAAGTAAATGTCTCCGTTTTCTGTGTAGGAGAATAATTAAGCCAACAGCAATTCTGTGATGAGGGATTTATTCTAAATTCCTTTCGTAAGGGCTGTTCCACTTGGCCTAAACAATTAAGATCCACTAGCTAAAAAGAAAGAACATTAATGAATGTTAACATAAAAAAGAAGAAGAATGTGGTTGTCATAGTTAATTAGCCGCACCACTGAGGAACCCATGAGTTCTGGTTTCAGGAAATGCTGAACGAAAAGGTACAACAAGGACTGGAAGCCAGAACTACCATCACAGTTAAATGCCCTAAGACGAAGCTTTGTGCCGAATCTGTCTTTTACTGTGGTGGGCTGACCTTAGCTGGACGCCAGGTGCCACCAAGCTGCTCTATCACTCCCCTCCTCAGCAGGATGTTGGGGGGAGAAAATAAATAAGATGGGAAAAAATCCCTCATGGGTCAAGATAAAGGCAGTTTAGTAAAACAAAAGCAAACTTTGCGCGTGAAAGCAAAGGAAAACAAAAGATTTATTCTCTACTTCCCATCAGCAGGCGATGTCCAGCCTCTTCCCGGGAAGCAGGGCTTCAGTATGCGTAGCTGTTGCTCCAGAAGACAAATGTCATAGATAACGAATGCCCCGCCTTCCTCCTCCTTTCTCTTAGCTTTTATTGCTGATCAGATGTTATATGGTATGGAATAGCCCTTTGGCCAGTTTGGGTCAGCTGTCCTGGCTATGTCCCCTCCCAAGATCTTGACCACCCCCAGCCTACTGGTGAGGGGGGGAAATGTTGGAGAGACAGCCTTGATGCTGTGCGAGCAC
>NW_008796221.1:6821682-6825359 GCF_000699145.1 Aptenodytes forsteri | reverse complement strand
AGGCTGCCCAGGGAAGTGGTGGAGTCCCCATCCCTGGAGGTATTTAAAAGACAAGTAGATGAGGCCCTTAGGGACCTGGTTTAGTGGGCATGGTGGTGTTGGGTTGATGGTTGGACTCAATGATCTTAGAGTTCTTTTCCAACCTCAATGATGCTATGATTCTATGATTTAAAGTTGCCTGCGGCCCCTCCTAGAATACCCTATGGGCTTGCGCTTGGCATACCGTGTTAGTTGGGCTGAACCTGGATGTGTTTGACTCACCTTCTGCAGAAAAGGGATTTGAACATAGGTTTCCTAACACATTTCTGAGTACATTTCTTAAAAGCTGAAAGGCAGAGAAGTACCACTGGAACAACAATCACCATTTTCTTCAGCCATGTTTTGAAAGAGAGTATTCATTTCTGCATGGCTTCTGAAAGACAGGGCTCATGCACATAACTGCAAAGGTTGGACCAGGTGCCTCTGTGCCTGGACGAGGTTCCTATACATTGCAGAGTGCAGGTTGGAGTTTGAGGTTGGGGTTTCCTATTCCTTACCTTGTGTAATTTCACATGCAGCATATCTGTTGTAAATCCCTTTTTTTTGTGGCATCCAACTTTCCTCAGCATTGTCCATACCATCAGCCTCACTCGGTACTGTGGATTCTAAGCAGGAAAAAGGAAAAATCTGTGTGTTCCTTTATTCCTTTAGTGCTGAATCACACTGAACTTTTCCAGCTTTATTCCTATATGACCAGAGCTCTTGAACCACAGAGGACATACCTTCTGTCAGCTCCGGGAAGCATTTTAATCTCAGCTGAAAGTCTGAAGGTTATTAAAATAAATGGAAATAGAATATACATATGTGCAAATTACTTTTTCAAGGAGCAAAAGACAGCTCAGCATCTGCTCCTTCCTTATATTCTTTTCATTACTTAGTATGCTGTGTGAGATCTGGTTCATCTCTCAGGGGTATAGTCTACCCTCAAAGTAAATGAAAGAGGACACTATAGGATAGTGCTGATGCTGTATCTTAAAAAAAACCCAGGCACTTCCAAGGCACCTTGACCAAACAATAGCGTAACTTTACTGGGTTCAGTCTAGAATATGCTTGATAGTAAGACCCCACAATTATGCAGAACTTTTCTTTTTGAACAATCCATATGTGCTCTGTAAACAAACTATGAGTTCATGTGCCACCTGAGAACAAGCAGCCGATGAGCAGTGACTGATGCTACACTGTAGAACAGGGAAAGAATAGGAATCACCTAACCAAAACCAGAATTTGGCCAGACACTGGAAATAATTCCTTACTTATTACTTCTTGCTGATTTTTGACCTTTATTTAATCTGAATGAATGGACTAATGAAGTAGCACATCAGTTTTAAATGCTGTCACTGTTGTTTTTTTATTAGCCATTTTGCCATGTGAATGAGTGTGCTTTCATAAGCAGACATTACCATTGAATTTTTTAATGCTAATATTTATCATAATAAGAATGTGCATGCTATTGTCACACAACTGTTAAATTAGATGCTTTCATTTATGGGTGGTATGAACCAAACAACAGTAAAGGAACCCAGGTAAGATCAAGGGTAACACTGAAGATGAAGCTAGAACTTTCAGATTCATCAGTAATTGAATAATGTAAACTTTAAGCTTTTTTTTTTTTTTAAATTAACAGGCTTCTTTTTGGTTAAAAATGCAGAATTAGCCTACTATTTTTTAAATTTATTTTCAAAAGGAATTGCAACCTATCATGCTTCAGTGTGTGAAGTATGCAATTACCAATTAGCATGCAACTATGCAATTTAGGCAGATGTAAAGTCAGGTAATCTCATAATATCTATGCCATATTTATTGCAGTTTTCATTGAGAAGAAAACCTACAGCCAGGAGTTCATTGGACTAAATGGACCCCAAAAGCAACCCCATTTATTGATATCTGAAAGGAACTCTACATTATGTTTTTATTTTTATTGAATATAAGCTGCAGTAATATATACACAATAAGAAAAAAAATCATTCCTTAGAGTGCCTTGGTGAAGCTACTATATAGATTTTATATAACCTCCATACAAAAAATGAAAAAAAAGAAAAGGATTCTGTCTAGAAGCATTTGTAATTTGTGATCATTTTCTGTTGTTATCAGAAATAATTTTAATTATGTGCATTAAAAAATAAACTAAAGAGGAGAATGTGGAGGTGTGGGGGAGATGATTGCATTTCTTACTTGGGATGCTCATTATGGATCGTTTGTAACATCTGAATGTATGAACTTCTTTAATTCTTGTTAAATTGGTCATGAGATGTGCTTTGTCCCAAGAAAGCATTGTTGCCAGTGTCCTGTTAAATGGCCAAGGGCCAAGCCAGACCCATAGGTAGCTCTCAGCAGACGAGCTGAATGCTGTGTCTCAACACTTTAAGCTGCTCATGTGAGAAAGCTGCATGCCCACCTCTGTGTGCACTGGTGGGTCAGCAAGGGCTTTTCTGCCCTCAGCATGAGGCTTCCTGACCTTGACACATAACCTCAGCACACAGCACATGCAGGGCTTTATCCTCCTGAAGCTCAAGTATCTCACTTTGTGTGATAGAGCACGGAAAAATAGGTCTTCATTAGTTGGCACTAATTTCAGGCTGCACAGATCTTTGTAACCATAGTTTACAACAAACCATCACTGAACCATGATATTTTGCTAGCGAGTGTTATGAAGCTGTACAGAAAAAAAGGCAATTTTTCTTACTGCTTTGGGACCTATTAGGGCAAACATTTTAGTATTCATAACACAGACCATATAACTTACTGAACCGTACTGAAAGACACCATTGGCTGTCCAATGGGTTTTAACTACGTTAAACTTTATTGCCTTCTGGAAAAGTGCTTTGTGAGAGTCCCTCTCTGCACTGAAGAAAAATGAATCTTTTTTTTCATGCCAAACACATTTTATTCTAATGGAAATTTAGAAAATATGAAGCTGATTAAACTTAGCTCTAAATAATAGTATATGTATAGTTAAGACCTGAACATTTACTGTGTGCAACTATTTACTCTTTCTGTCTAAAGAGCAATGACAAAATGTTGGCCTGTGACTCAGCTTAGAGGACACATGAGCCAACAGCATGCCACAAGAATATCCAGTTGTCAAATCAATTTTATCATTTGTGTTAGCAGACTTGTTAAAGTACAAATAATTATTTCACATTGGACTTTAGACAATTAGATCAAAACTTTATTTACAAAACAGAGAAAAAATAAGCTGCCATTCTATTTTATTATAACATTAGTTCCCACAGTAGTGTTACGGTCTTACCAGAACTTCTGTCTTGGTGAGAACTGTTATACACACTGCTGTTTTCTAAATTAATCTATGAGTAAAGAATTTACCATATTCTTAGGCAAGCAAGTAGCTTAAGAACATGTATAATGTGGAAAGTATAAAAATTCTTATTGGGAATCATGAGAGTTTATTCATGTACATAAATACAGAAGCATCTCTCAGTTTGGGTGAACCCATTGATAGCAGAAATATATCTGTAGTGGTGTTCGAACATTTCAAAGTGAGTATATTTTTTTTCCCAGGGGAAGTATGCCTCTCTGAAATGTCTCTTGGAACTTCAAAATAGCTCAGATATGTTCATTCAAGATTTTGCTGTTCTTAAGGTTCCTGAAACCAAGCCAATAAATTAAAAACAAAACAA
>NW_008796221.1:6804078-6821578 GCF_000699145.1 Aptenodytes forsteri | reverse complement strand
ATAGAGAATTATTAAAATAGACTGGACACACCATTTTGCACTGGAACAACTGCAAGCGGTGGCATGTGGAATAACTGTTACTTCACCATTTAAATATGGTTGTTCCCAGTATAGATCCAGATGGAAATCCAGTTTGTTTCTAGGAAGACAGCAAAAAGCTGTTCCTGTGGGTCAAACCTCTTCTTGCACAAATTTTCCTTTTCTGTCATAGGCTTTGTGCCCATGCAGGGCTCACCGGGCAGTCAGTGCCCTACAGTGAGCGGCGTGGGCCGTGGTGGTGGCTGGTGAAGAAGGGGGAAATGAGTTGGTCTTTGCAACATCCGAACTGATTCCAGTTTATTAGCTCTAGTAAACAGTCTTTAGAATTGGCTCTTATACCCATCTCAGAAGTCTTTTGACTCAGATGTACAGATAAAACTGAAACCACCTCTTGAGAAAAGCTAAAGGACTGCCATCCAGAACTGTGAATAAACTGCTAAGCCAATATCAGCTTTTTAGCTTTTCTGAACAGCTGCTTAGATCTTCAGTAATTACATACCTCTACAAAAGACTGCGGCTTCAGTGTGTTGTAAGGGGAAGTCTAAATTCAGTTCGTTTACCCTCAATGGCTATTCCACAGCTGAGATACTAAGCTATCCCTTGTCTTTGTGTCTCTGTTTAACGTATAATTATGATTTCTTAATTGCATTTTAATACCACCTGGTTTTTAATTCTACATGCTCCCTCTAGGGACACTTCTATTCATGCACAAAATTAATGAATATTTTTATTTTAACGTTTTTGCAAAAAGGTCATTTTGTTTGCTTTTTAGTTACAAAATTTATTTTAAATCATAAAAAAATGCCAAGATCACTCTTTCATATGTGTTTCAGCATTGTTATTAAAAATATCTGATTCAGAAGAAAAAAATCACAAATTCCTTCTTTTACATGGCAGCTCATCTATTGATTAAAAATCTCTGTGCTTCTGCACAACTTACTGCTACCCAGAAAATTCACAGAAAGTTTTTTACATCTTAAAAAATTGCTCCAGACAGTCCTGACTTGATTGCTTGTGAAAATGTCTGGGAAAAAGTCCTGCTCTTGAGGGCTTCATGCTTTGTTGCCCAGTTATGTCTCCAACTTGGGAGTATCCCACAGTACCTATCTGAGGTTTTTTTTCCGAAAGGTACAGACCCTTAGGCAATACCCATATTTGCCAATTCTTATTACCTATGTATGCAGCATCTGTGCAGTTTGGTTGACTTCAGTGGAATTACTTTTGATGTAGAGTGGACAAAGTGGCTGTCCTGGATGCAAACAGCCCATTGTGTGAGTTCATGGCTCTTTGTGCTAGAATTCAAATGAGACCTTTCCAGCTCTGCACAAACTTTTGAAAATAAAATACTGTCAGCAGAATATCTTTTGAGGAGGAGTGAGGAATCCTATCAAGTGGACCTTCCTTTCAGGAAAAATGATTGGTAGAAATTTGAGCAAGCAACAGAACTAGAAACCTTGCTTCTTATTATTAATGATAGGATGATGGTGAGGAATGTCTGTTGGTTTATATTGGGAGGCAATTAGTTGTGGAAATGGAGCATTGGAATAGAATTAGCCTGTTGGTAATGTGTCGGGGACAGGAGGAGGAAGGGGAGTACTTCATAAACAGGTGGTTGAAGTTGAAGGACTTACAGATGCAACATGAGAAGTTACTGAAAAAATCTCAATAGGTCTGTCTTCCTTTTGCAAGAGCAAGCTTGATTAGACTTGTTTAGAATCAGATTCATTAAAGGATTTAAGTACTTGCAGGTTAAGAACAGTAGTCTTCACATTTTAGGCCCCTGATCCCAAGAGGGGAATCTGAAGACAGAGTTGAACAACCAAATTCTCTCCGTGAAGTATAAGGAGGGAGAACTACTTTGAGCAGTCATTATTTTAATCTCTAAAATGTGAAAGATGAAGGAGTGTATTAGGTACACTTAAGCAAGGGATTTTTATTCTCATCTAATTTCTAGATCCAGATGTAGTTTGTTTAGGATCTCAGGCTCCTTCTGCTCAGCCATAGCCACGCTGGTTGTGAACCGAACGTATGCATCTGAGAAATTTTCAAACCGTGAAGCAAATGCTTCCAGGCTGAGGGTATTGCTTTGGGAATCTCAGTTGCATTTTTTGTGTACCTAAAGTACAACATACCGCTAAATCTTTTTTTCGGTTTGGGCTCAAAGCACATAATATGCAGTTACAAAACGAGTAAGGACCTGTACACAGTTTACCGTAGTTCTTCGATAGCGTGCGATATAATGTGATATATATATATTCTCCTTCTGGTAGCACCAATTAGAAAAAGGGGCACCAGGAGAAAGGTCAAGTAATGTTAGCATGAATCAGTCAGATGTGGAATTGATATGTTTTAGCTTTGTTCACAGCAGCCTGTGTTTTATGCATTAATGCATAGTCTCACATATTTCTGTCTGACTTTGAAATTCTTTGCAAGTAGTCGCTCCTTTTTTGGAAATTTAAGGAAGGTCTTCCATTTATCAGTGTTTTGTGCTTGTGCTTTAGAAATTAAGATTTTTGTAGCAAGCATTCAGTTTGAGATGTTTCACATGGTAAGTACTTGCTGAAAGACAGGATTATAATGTAGTTAAAGCACTGGACAGGTCATGCTATGTGGCCATAAATGGTTCAAATCCAAGGATATGGCTCTTGTGAGTGTTTGACTATTCAGAAAGTAGAAAGCAACAAATCAGCCAAGGATTTTAGTAAGGCTTCAGCAAGTTATTTTCTCTGTGCTGATATGTACAGTAATCTTAATAGGTCTTCCTGGTGCAACAGACCATGAACTGAAGTTTTTAATATTAACTTGTACCGTGTCATCTAAATCACCATCCTCCTGCCAGAAGCACACTGCAAAAATAGTTTTGCAGTAAAAGACAAAGAATGGTGGTTGAGTCATACATGGGTCACTACAGAAACATTTAAAAAAAATGCTACCAGCTAATGGTTGCAGTGCAGAACACCTCAATTTGAAAGTAATTCTTTCTGCTAGAAACTTCTGTAAAAAAATACCAGGGTTTAAGGTTTGCAAAAGAGGTTAGAAGCTAAGGAACTGGAAAGATGACTTACAAGAATTCATATATACTTTATTTCTTTTAATACCTCACTTTCCACCCCTCCAAAACAGCTTCTAATGGATTCTTACGTGACCCTTGAGTCTTTACTCCAGAAACAATTTTTAATATTATTTTTTGATAGCACAAAGTGCATCCATATGTCTGCTTTATTGAATGTTCCTAATGCTCTCCGGAAAATAGCACTTCTGTTGACAGCAATACTTTTGCTTTCAGTTTCTTCAGTTAAACCTTTTGGAAGACTAATCCATACAGATTTAGGATCAAATTCTGATTTTGGTCACACTGCTATATAATGTGGTGTAAGCAGGTTTAACATTTCAATAGATGCCTGAAAAGAATGAATTAAAAGATCCCAGGTAAGGAATCAAAGTGATATTCTCACTCCAACACAAGAAAAACTTTAACAGCTTATTCACTTCCCATATGGTATTCTAAAAAGAAATTTAAAATGAAACTTGATGTATACTTTGGCAAATTTTTGGTTGATAGTTTGGCAGGGAAACTAACTGTCCCATCATGAAATCGAATTAGGAATTATGCCAAAATATTGGGGGGGAGGGGGAGAAACTGTGTTGGAAGGAGTGGTGAGGCTGTTGGTAGAAAGTTTGGAAGTGGGGAGAACAAAAACCTCCTGTGGACAGTGTTATGAGACAGTTTGGTTTCTAAATGCTAGTGTCACATTTTCCTGCGTTAGCCTAGGATAAAATCTTTTTTTCTTATGGGTCTTTCAAATCCCACTTCTCTTTTATCCTGTCTAAGAGCATTTCTACAGCCACGCAGCATACCTTCACCCTGCATAGCCGCAGTTAGCCTAGCCCAGGCACAGCCTAGCCCAGCTGTGACCACTGTCACAGCACTATGTTGTGCCCGAGTAAATCAGCCTTGCTGGGAAGCAGGACTTGCAACCTGAGCGCAGCTTTGTGCTGCTGTAGCTGCACTGAGCTTCGGTCTCCTTGTGCTCCATTGTGCACTGCAGAGGTGCCGGGCAGGATGCCTCCTCTCAGTTTAAGTGTGTAAAAGTTAGACATATACATTTCAGCCCCTCTGTTGGCATAGGAAAGAAACAGGCTCTCCAAAACAGTCATTCTCCCCTCTCAGACATCTATTTCAGTATTGGATGATGGTACGCATCTCGCTGTATTAACTGCAGAGGGAGACCAGATTACTAGTTCAGACTGGAGGTCTGACTCTTAAATAGCTGAAGATTAATCATATTTGTTCCATTTATCCCCAGTAAGTAAAGAATGGAAGATGAGTGGGGCTGTGAGAGTCATGAATCCCTCAGCTTCAGTGGTTTGGGTTGTTTTCAATTTTAATTTTCCTTTTCCAATATCCGTAGCATTAATTCCCTGACAATTCAAAATGACATCAAGGAGGTCTTTAAGAAATTAAAATCTGAAAGAGAATGAAAGCAAGTAGTGTATGACAGTGAAAAAAGGATGAGGAATAAGGACCTCTGTAAGAATTGCCAATAGCCTGGGTGGTGCCCAGCAGCCATGGATAGCAGCCCGGCATCAGCCATCTCCGTGGCCTGTTTGGAGTTTGTAACTTAAGAAAATTAGACACAGGTATCTTCTTTTTATCAAAAAATATGTGCCTTCAGTTTTGTACTGTCCTAAAAGGATTTTGAAGGGAGTCTGAAATTTATACCCTCGCAGATAATAGAGCCACATAGAGTTCTGGTTTTTCACTATTAATACAGAAGTGAAAGATAAGAAGTATAGGAAGTGGGGACAAAAACAAATGGATAACAAGGAGAATAAAAAGAATTTTATTTAGTGGCATAATACCTTTTCTCTGTAACTGTCATTCCCCTGTTTTATGAATGTGGTATTTTTATTCAGGATTATGCAGTGTAAGAGCTACAATGCTGTCTTATGTTGGGAAATGAGTACGTGGAGAAGCAAACTGATTGATGAGAATAAGTGCTAACAGCCTAATACCTCTACTTTTATACAGTTGAATCTATAAGATTGTAAAGTGATTGCCTTAAAGAAAACCAAAGATTGTGTTTCTGTAGGTATGGTAAAAGTCCTATTGGAAGGAATCCCCAAGACTTTTCTGAGACTCGTCAAAACATTTTAAAAAGTCATTCTGTAACAGTGCAACAATTTTCTTTTTGTTCAAGTGTAGCATGCTGCAGCTGAAATCTACTGATGTGAAAACACCATTGAGATATTTTGCTGCAGAGATCTTCATGCGCAAATCACAGTTTATGAAGCAGAGCAGCAGATTATCTGTGAAATTCGATCTTACCCATTTTCTGTAGGTATGTGTAGAATTAGAATTTCCAAACACAGTAAATTTAGTAGTTGCATGGTCCAGAATGCGACTCCATAAACATGCTGGTTGTACAAATTGCTTTTAAATGGTGGTTTCAAATGCAGAGGCTGGTGAATGATCTTCTCAGATAGCACCTCAGCAGGAACTTATTAGATAGCCCGGGAGGTGCGTACTTAAACTGATTTCATTCTATGGACGGGAGGACAGCATTATTCTAATTGACCTTCAGCACATAAAATACAAGTAGGTTTTTGACCACCTAATATACAAGGGAAAGAGAACAAGGTTTTATTTTAAAAGCATATGTACTTTACTGGATACTGCAGCTTTCTGGTGCATCTAACATTTTTAAGGTAGTCTTAATATCAAATAAAGAGCTATATTGGTCTTTTTCTAGGCTTTTATCACTTGTTAGCTGTTCATTCTTGCAGAGAAAAGTCATTCATACAACTGTGAAGTAAGGGAAGTTCCATTGATTTTCAGCACATCTCTCCTACCTCTAATGCACTCACCAGCCGCAGACACGGTGCCTGTAACAAATCTGGCTCCATTCCAGGAATCCCTGTTTCAACAATTGTTTTCAAAGTGCAACGCCAGCTACAGCACCGCAATATGTGAAATCCTATTTTTAAGAAGCCGGTTACACATTTCACTGATGTTCTGTGTCTTTTAATGAAAATATGTTGTAAAGGAATGTTTTGTTTCAAGAAAACCACCTTCCAAAGCAAGTTTTGAAGGAATATATGACATTGTAATAAATGGAAGAATGTTACCAAATAATAATACCATTTATAATCCAAACTTAGATTGCTTTTAAAATAAAGCCTGTAACATTTTTAAATAATTAAAGCAAGCAAGCCATATTTACTGCTTTCCTTCTTGAGATTTTTAAATAAAACAGTTGCAAATGAAACTCGGTACTTCCTTTCTTAACCATACTAGCACTGGAAACAAACAAACAAAAATTCCTGGGTGAGAAACAGGCTCAGAATGTCAAAAAGCCTCTCTTTCTTATAAGCTTTTTCTAAGGGAATGATAGTTTATATTTCTTGGAGAAAACACCAGCCAAAATGCCTTTCTTTAAAATGCAGAAAATTATTTGCAACAAAGAGCATTTTGTGTTGTATTGGGTCTGGAATGTAAAAACTAACATACTAGCCAGAAAGGATCGTACCTGTTTATGCAGGCCACGGCATTTCAAAAGCAGTGAGACTTCTGGATGCTGAGGGAAGGTATCTTAAGGCCTTGAGTGATGAAAACTTTTAACTGCAGTGCTTACAAACAAAATAATAAAACATAGCTATAGGAAAAATCTGCCCAAGCTAGAGTGTCATTAATTTCACATGTCCTGTTATGCCATAGGAGCAATTCAGAAAAGTGGCACTTTAGTTTACCAGGTGAGCAGTCTTTCTCATGTGGGAAGACACCAGAGCTCCCTTTGCTCCTAGAAAAGCTTGGTTGTGGAAAAGATCTTGGTTATGGAAAAGGTGCAAGTGATGTACCATACCCATCTTTATAGGCATGTGCCATAATTTAGAGTATGGTCTAGGAAAAGCAGGGAAAGCCTATGGTTAGTGTAGGCCGAGAGAAACTGATTAAAAACTAAGAATTATCATGTTGGATAATCAATGATCTGCTTCTGTGGACGCTGACTGCTATATCTTCCTTTTTTGAGGGACTTAGATCTGCAGAAAAACAGATATGAAAATGAAATTGTACTTTATTTAGAAGAATCACGTTAAGTAGAATGTCTAATATAATCTTGTTAAGCAAAGTGGTGTCCTGTCTTCTGTGGTGTGCCAAAAGGAGTTTGGAAATTTCAAGGTGTATCTTGTGTTCGTTAGAATAATTTTCTCATTATTTTGTTCTACTCATCAGCAATACATATTTTCCTCTATAAGTGAATAGCGTTAACTCTGTCCCTTGTGCACATATATATTCTGATTTTCCTTAATGATATGATTGCTTACAGTTTATCACTTAATATTTTACAATGTCACATATTTTTCTTCTGCGACCTCAGATCGGTCTCTATGATTACCTATGGCTAATAATAGCAGAACTGTTAAAAATGAGAAGGAGCTGATTTTCTATTGGCCTTCCCATTATGTGTACAATTTAAACTGAGTAAGATTGTGAATACTTTTATACTCATTTTAAATTTGTGCAAATATCTACTAGAAAAGAAACCAAGGGGTGGGGAATCTCAGTGATTAGCACATCCCAAAACACCTATTTTCTCATCAAATTGCAGTTTTTTATTTTCCTAGATTTAAAAGATTTAAGAAAATACTTTTTCAGTAATAACAAGAAATGTGATTCTACCATAGCATCTTCGTGCTGTAAAATACAGAGCTTGTTTTGCATCATAAACAAGTCACCATTTAGGGATATAAGTACGTATAAACTTTAGGCAAGTAGGTGAAAATTGTGGAAATGTATGAGTAAATGGAAACCTGATTTTTTAGAGATATTTGTGCAGACACGTGCAAGTCCAGTTTTCATAGAGGAAATAATGTTTAAGACTTTATTCTTACTTCTTGCAAACATTTTACTGTTTGTTTTATCTTATGCCAGCTTTTCTCATTCATTTTTATCTTGCAATGCTGAAGTTTTCTAGGCTCAGATCAGAAAAAATATATAGACATCCACCTCCTATTTTAGTGCCTGACTTTGAAATCACAGTAAATACCTTTGTCTTTTCAAATAGCTCCTTAGAGCATATTTCTTACTGGTCACCTGTGCCATTGAACAGTGTGATTGATGGTGTTAATAAAGTATTTCCTACCTTGTATTGTAATTTTTCAACATTTTCCCTTCCCTAAATCGTTCCCTTGCATCTTCTCTTTTTCCGAGTCCTGTGACTGCCAGTTGGAAGAGCATTACCATTGAAAGCTTTCTTGTTCTGATACTGAAATACACTTAAATATACAGCATTCTATAGGCAGTGTGAAAAAATAGGGGTCTTTTCAGAAGAGCTAAGAGTTCATTTCAGTTGGTTCCTGTAAAGAGGCATTAAACTCCCTGCAATTTCAGTGGTGGTACAGTCACGGGCACGCTGTGGCTCTTGGTGAGTCAGTGGGGAGGCTGTGTGCAGCTCTGCTCTCTTTTCTTTAGACATGATGTAGTCAAGTTAGAAATCAGCTGCAGGGAAAAACATCCAAGAGATGTAAAACCAGGGAAATTCAGTCCCTCGGTTTGTTCAGCTCAACAATAACAGGGGGAAAAAAAAAAGAAAATAAGAAAATAAAAGAAAAAGAAAGTGGTTTCATTTACAACGTACACTTTTTTTCATGGAGCTGTTCCAGGTATTTTATTGTTGCGGGGAAGGACGGATACTCTAGCCAAGGACTGGAAACGGAAGCCAGAGACATTCAAATTAAAATTAAGGCATAAATTTTTAAGAGTAAGACCAATGAAACTACCAAAGAAAGAGTGAAGGGTCTCCATCTTTTCTCATCTTCAAGACTGTAGACCTTTCTGGAAAGTGCTGTAACAACAACATAAATTGATAGGCTTAATACAGGGGTCACTGGTTGAAATAGCATGTCCTGCAGCATGTGGGAGGTCAGACTAAATGATCTAATTTTTTTTTTTTCTGACCTTGAACATCAAGCATTAATATGTGTAATCTTAAAATATAACTGCATGCCTTTGCCCATCTTTGGAGCGGTTTTTGATCTTTCCAGATCTGCAGCCGTCAAATGATACATCTGACTTCTCTGTGTGATGCTTTTAAATTCCCCACATTTGTGATGCAGAAATTCAGAAAATGTAATTTTCCTTAAAACATAAATAAATAAAAATACTAAGTCTGTCTCGTGCTCAGTTCCATATTTACAGACATACAAATTGCTCAGTGACATTTTTCTAACCCAATCATTTTTTCAGTAGCCTTTGGCAACCTGGCTACTTTGAATCTGAAACTCTGAATAAATTATTTATAATATCCAGTACTTCTCAGTAATGTTTTTCTTGTTTGTGGTGTAGTAGTTGGCTGCTATCGCAAAATACATCCTTTTTCCCCTTGTAGTATTCTATTTTGGGTACAAATTAATACATGGATTAATAATAATAATAATAATAATAACTAAAACTGAAAGTAACAATAGCATTGAGTACTTTTGTACAAGTACATCTTCAGGTACTTGTTAGGGCAACAGATAACCTTTATGTGTTGCCTGTAGAACAGAAGCAAAACAAAGAGGCATAGCATATGTTAATATAACATGAAGAGAAGGAATTTATAACAGGAGAAACCTAATTGCAGTGAGAAATTAATTTTATATTATTACCAGAAAAATTCTAATTTATTAATGCATAGTGATTTATTCCCAGCACAAATGAAGCAAATTTGTATAATGATCATAATCTAAATTCCTCTGAACTGTTACTGAAAAAGTTATAATATAACTGCTTTCATCAAAACACTCCAGGAAATATGTATATGCACATTATACATTACAACTCCACAGCTGTTGGATGAGGAGATGAAATCTACGGTCATGGCAAAGTTTGTTCTTCAGAGTTCAGTGTACCGATGGCAATAAGCAAGAAAGCAAATGTGGGTGCGTATGCATTAGTACTTCAGTTCGGATCAGGAATGATCTTCTGAAGTAAATATCCCAATGGTCTCCACTTTGCTGCATTTTAGTTCAACCTCCAGATCAGTCTCACAGGATGCGGACTGGGTTGGTTTTGGATGAAGATAACCTAGGAAGTGACCAGCTATGAATGGTCACTGAGTCCATGGGATTAGACTAGAACAAGTACTAAGTAACACCCCTAAAGCATGTACAGTCTGGATGTTAGGTCCTCAACCAGTCATTCTATCAGTCTGCTGCCATTTTACCGTGCTATTTGCTAATATGGATATATCCTCTCTTTAACCATTTACAAAAGCATGCAATATCAGTTGATAATTTTTAGGAGATACTACAATGCTGGCAGTATCCTCAGATGTTAGCTTTCCACTTGGTTTTCCTTGATGTAAAGCATTCCCTTTATCGTTGAAATATCTCCAACCAAAAAAGCTGTTAACTCCATACATTGACTATTCCTTTTCTGAATTAGGGCACCTGCCAGCTCTTCCCTGACAACTGGTGAATTAGTACATCTTTTATGTGTTCCTTAAGAACAAAAGCCAGATCCTTTTTTCCTGGTGTCTTTGGTCTTTTGCTGATTAGAAAGATGCCTGCAAACTGCAGTACAGTAGAGACTACTCTACTCAATTTTCTTTGAAATGTCTCTCCTCCATCTGTTTAATTAAAACACCAAAAATCAGATGCCTTTGTGGAATACCTCTGAATTCACCTCATGAGTAAGATCATAGCTTCAGCTGAAGTCTGTCTTGAAACAGCCAGCCAGTCTTTCTGATGATTTGCTCCACGCTTCAACCAACATTACACATTTAGAAGCTTCTTGAAATGTTTCGGGGTTTTTTACTGGGTCAAATGTGATTTGCACTTCCCTCACCTTCTCACTTAAAACAAGAGAGTTCCTCAGCTGTAAATATTCCCTCTCAGGAGTTCACTATTTTGATGCAGAAAGCTAGTACTGAATCTGTGTTAAGCTGGCATGCTAACACTATTGCAACTTGCTTTAGATATTTCTGAAAAAAATATTTGATCATTAACAGAGGCTCTAAATGGCATTTCGTTTATGATGTTCTTTAACTGCAAGCAAAAACATTTTTTTCCCCTCAATATTATGGAGTCTGAAGGTCTTTAGGCTGGTTGGCTTGTACTATACTGGTATAGACACATATAGATGTTTCCTTTTTTATAAGGTATTTCCTTAGCTCTGACATCTATTGCATGAAACAGGTATAAAGACATAGATGCATTAGATTCATGCAGATATGTAAAGACCTGTTTAATACTTGCACATGCTTGCTTGTTTGGGACATCAAGAGCTTTGGCCCTTCAGATGTCGCTTCCTCTGGGGTGGACTCAGTGTGACTGGCACGGCTGGTGCTCACTCCAGCTCTCACCACCTTATGGCAGACTTGAGCTATCACGCTAGAAAGTAAATGCATTGAGAGTATCAAAAAAAAGAAAGGGGAGGTGGGAAAGGCAAGAGGAGAGTGTAACGGGAAGAAAAAGAGTAGAAGGAAAGGCTAGAAGGAAACTGGAATTCAAGGTAAAAGGAGAGATATTTTGTAGGGAGAGGTTAACAAGCAAAAGGAAGAAAAAGAAAGCAGTTCTAGACATTCAGTTAGTTCTATAACATAGAACTAACATAGCAGTTCTATTTATACTTTTCATGCCCTTAAGCAGTGAGTTGGATTTTTGTGAACTGAAGTCTCAAAGATTTAAATTACTCAGGCTAGCTCACCAAGCTAATTAATACTAGTGTCAATGCAAATTTTTATGCAGGATTCTTCATGTATTAATATGTCCCACATGTTTCAGGCCAAAGCATAACTAACTCCTTTATCAGAACTGCTAATATATGAAAGGTCAATAGGTAGGACATGCTGTCTATTAATATTGATCCCCAAGCCACATCATCTTTTCAGATATCCATGCAGTTTCCGAGAACTTCAAATAGAGTAAGTCCGATGCAGTCTTTCAGTTCTTCTGTCATGTAAACTAACTTATGATTTTGGGGGATCACTTGGCAGCTCAAGGAGCCTTCAGAAAACAACCACAAGATTCAAACTGAACACTTAGCACATTTTAGTCTGGAGGGACTCCTGAAACAAAAAAGCTCCTTCCTAAAGTGCAGTGAATGATATGGTTTATTTATTGCATGAAATATGCATAGAAAAGTCATTGTTTCTTCCTGTGTTATCATCCTTCTTCATCTATCCTCCTGAAGCAACAGAGAGACTTGCAGAGTCCCTAAATATAACCCTCTGGGTGCATCTCTCTTTTCTCTGCTCTGATACTTTATAGCCCGAAATCTGAATGCAGACCCACTCTGGCATAAGCATTATTTGAGCTTATTAGTATAGGATGAGTAAACAATCCGGCTTTAACACTAGCATTGTTCTGCATATGAGGCCCAAGTCCACCACTATGTGTCCCAGAAGGCCTCACAGTAGTGTTTTAAAAAGGATATAGGTAAAATAATTAAAGCTGACTGCTGAAGTTCTTCTGTTTCCTTTCAGTCTTCATGTGTGTAGAAGAGAATCCATGAGATGAACAGAAGTTTTTCTCCATAGTTGCATAAGGACCCAAGAATCTGGACCTTTATTGTTTTAATTTCCTTTTTTATTGCAGTCTTACAGAAACAGAAAATTTTTACTAGCTTCCTGATTTAAAAACATAAATCTCTCCATTATCTCTGCATGATAACTTAAAAAAGTTAAAAAAAAAAAAAAAAAAAGAAAAAAGGCAAATTGCTGGCATTTCTTATATGGTGTAAAGCTTACTTATAGTACCTTGAGTCTGTAGCACTAGAAGAAGGAAACGGCATTGGGAAAGTACAGAGCTAATATTTTATGAGATGTGCATCAAAATCTCAACAGAGAAAGGCAGGTGAAATTACAGGCACATCCTCCTTGACAATACTAATATCTGAGGCACTTTTACGGCTTTGTACCATGTGCACACTGATACTGACCTTAACATGCACAGATAAAGATGGAAATGTGTAGCTATTAATCCACACCTCAGTGGCTTGCCAAATTCTTTATCGTCCCATGATTTTAGCCCACTAGTTTTCTCTTTTAATTAAGTAACAACTGTGAAAATGTAATAAATTCTGTGTGAAACAGCTAAGCATTCTTCTGAACTCCAGACTGTATTGATTTCAGTCCAGTAGATCATAGCCATGGGGACAATGTGCCTGAAGGGTAAAAAAGTGAACCTAGAACTCTGTCTTCTCATTTTTGTCCCCTGTTGTGACACCTTCCTGCTTCTGGGGATGCAGAGCGAGCAATTTTAGTCCAGCTGTAATCCTGTGTTTTGTTCTGTGGATCAGCAAACTGGGGTATTACAGAAGTGCAGCAGCAGTCTTTTCCCCAGAGGTTGAGGGCATCGCTTCTCTGCAGGCAAAGTGCATGATCTTGCTGGAGTACCCACCATCTGTCTGCCTAGAGCTCCTGGGAACAGGAGCATTTTATTTCTTTGTTGAAACATATTATGTAAGCACACATATTTTGCACAATGTAATTTTGCACAATGCACGGTGTCTCTTTCGGTCATTTACATTTTCCAGCAGTGCTAATTAAATCAACACAAGGGGACTCGGCTAACCAACTGAGACCGTCCCAGAATATAACAGCTTCTTCGTGCACTGAGCAGCTGGTTCAGTGCTCCAAAACCAAGTGCTGTCTTTTATGCTAAAGTACCATACTACACAAAAGGTACTTTTGATTGCCTAAAGACATTGCTTTATTGGCTGGGCTTAGCAACATACAGTAATTTGAAAGTGCTTATTGAGTGACATTACAAAGACTTTCATTTTTTGATTTAAAAAATCAATCCTATTTTTGTAGCTTTTGAGAACAAGCTAATTTGAAACTACCTTGTCTTTGTGTGCTGGGATTCTGCTATTGTTGATTGATACAGAGACATGAGTTCATGCAGTCTGTGTCCCTGCCTAGAAGTGAAGAACGGTATTGTCACTGCATAGAAACCACTGCCAGCAGTAAGTACATGGCAATAATTTGTTTGGTCATCTACAAATCTCACTGTTGTATTTGGTGTTTAGTTATTTGCTTGAATTTTGTCCTGCTAGCTTCTCTCTGAAACAAGTAGGAAGACTTTCCTTTTAATATGTGGGAAAAAGAGGGAGTGTAGGAATTGCATCCTTGGTGAGCGTGATTCAGAGGCAGAATTAGAGAAGATGTCTGCCCTGCCCCATTGCAGCAGCCGGAGCACCCAGGCCCTGACGGACACTTTGGTTTTTTCCTTTGCCTTGGCAAAATGCTTGTCAGAGACAGACTACTAAGCATAACGGCCCAGAGCTTGACCCAGAGCAATAGTTCCTCTGATCTGAAATGTCCTGGTACCTGTAACTGAGTGGTTTTATGACAATATTGCTGGATTTAATTAATGTCTAAGTAGAGCAAAATGTCAAAGTTGTTCTAGAGACATTCTGTAGCAAACCCGATGCATGGTGCTTGCACAGCACTACTGAGGCCTCAACAATTTCATTTTAAGTTTTCATATTGAAGCATGACTCAACATTTTACCAAAATTTACACTGCTTTGATTGTACTGTTACTGTACATCTTTGAAGCTTGCCTAGTGTGATGGATTGTGCCAGAAAATACTTTGAATGGGTTTTATATGAAGGTAATAGACACTATCTGTCATGCTGTTGTGCTACAATAGCTAATAAGTTTGTCACGATAAAAGATGCTTCACTGACAAATTAGTACTTTTTTCAACCTTACTTCAAAATCAAGCAAACGCCTTGGCTTATTTGTGCCTTCACTTTTCTTTCCCAAACTCAAATTTATTCTTTATGCCAGTCTTGTAATGATTAGTATTAATTATTAATTATTCTTGTAAGATTATGAATTGCTTTATAAGGCTGCACAAACAAAGAATGATGAGGTTTTAGATATCTTCAAGAAAGAAAACAGGATTACTTATGCCTTGTTATGCAGTCATTTTAAACAGTAAATGCTTATTCTATTATAGATCTTCCTAGGTATATCCAGCTTTTTTAAAAATTAGTTTTGTAGAGAAATTGTGTACTCTTTCCAATTTTTATATACTTTTTATCAGAGGGTTGTTTTTTTTTTTTTTCTGACAGCAATTACCTATGTATATTTAACCACTTTTTATCAGAGGGTTGGTTTTTTTTTTTTCTGACAGCAATTACCTATGTAATATTTAACCGTCCTGGATGCCTTAGAGAGAATGGACCCCCTGGACAGGGAAAGAAAACTGCTTTTTGGTGAAAGGTTCTAATTCCCAAGCCAGTGCAAAATGAAAACCTGAATAATATATAGCCTTAGAAATATGTCTGCTACATTTCTTAGGGGAATAACAGTGCAGTCTTTTTGTAAAGCTCTAAATATTATGTCCACTGCTAGTCTAGTTATTTTTTGATTCATTTATTTTTAAGCCTAATAATGACCTGTTCAATTAGTACTGCAACTTTCATTCCAGAGAATCCCAAACACTCCATAGGCTCCATGTGCTCTTCTGCCTTGACTGAAATGCAGGTTTCTTAGCATGTAGCATGTATCACCACTTCAACACTATCCCACAAGGACTATATAGTGCATCCACTGGTCCTGTGGCCTCAACATGCTGAGGCACTCGCCCACTCTTGACTTAGAAAGAAGAGCATCACTTGCTCAGTTTCCAACATGACTTTCATTTTGGTTTCATGTGCTGAGAAATTTTCTGTTCAGTTATTGACTGAGCACAACCCTGTTTAACTTGTGTGATAGCTGGAAGATGGTATCACTATGGACTTCAAGCTGAAAGGAGCATCACACAGAAATGAAACAGAGGGAACCGTGTCAGTTAAATGTTCTGAGTATTGTGTTGTGTATAAAGCTGGAGGACACCTTCTTGACCTCAGGCTTATTTGCACGTTTTGTGTTGTTTTAATTTCCCATTACTGAAAAATAGCTGTAAAACACCATCCGTTTTATTTTTTTCTCAGTGTTTTACTCTTGCTTTGACTTGACAGGAATGCCATGACACTTGATTCAGGAAAATAGTTTTTTGGGTGAAGGATATGCATTTGATAACATATATGCAGTTCAATCTCAGAGATTAGCAATAATTTTGTGAACTCTGCTTTCAAAGTTCAGTTTATCTATTGCAAGTTGAGTTTGCACTTGATAAGTTTCATGAGTATAAAGTCTGCAAAATGGTGTTCTGCTATTTATGCAACAAGCTATTAGAAAGCCAGGAAGTAATGTATTATGGTAGTGATTTTTCACGGTACATTATGGGTTCAGACTGAGATGCTGCAAAGACTTTAAAAAACTGGGCTCCCATGATTCAGATACCAACCTAAATCATATTTTGTAACTATTATTAGAAGTCATACAATGGTAGCCTCTGTGAGCTTGCTTCCCTCATAAATTGTGTGTTACGAGGATTTTTTTACCCAGATTAATCTTTCTCTTTTTACAAAATGTCAGCACACAATTCACAGCCTATTAATATGGCAATATTATTTCCAGAAATAAGGGAAATAAGTCTCTATCTCAAGCAATTAAAATTGTGCAGCTATGATTTAAGTAGAATACCTTTCAAATAATTCAAGTCTGGTAAAACTATGCCATTATTCCGATCCAGTCTTTCATATTTTATTCAAATACATGTCAAACCTCAAAGTTCCATCACAGTTGTCTTCCACAAAGAAGATAAAACTAAAAGAGTATTACAGAAAAAGAACATCTGTGTCCCTAGTAGATGAACAGTCGTATTGCTGTATTCATAGAAAAAGGGTATTAAACAGAACAGTAACTTTTCCATTAAAGGTGGGGAGCAATTGCTGTCTACTTTTAAGAGGAGATGGTTTTACCCATTGCGAAGCAAGGACAGGTTAATATTTGTCCACAGTAAGAAAATTTTGAACATATTATTGTAAGTTCTACTTTTGCTTGAATAATAAAACTTGCAACAGATTCTTCTTGAAGGCCAACAATCTGTCTGTGTAGCTCTCAACACAGGCTTTTAGGAGCAGGCAGCCTGGAGGGGAGCGCAGAGAGGACTGTGGAGGCTCTGGATGTGGAGAGCAGAGGTGACTTTGGGTACAAGTAAGATGTGTGTGGTTAGTTCCTGAGGAATACTGTCTGAACATGCCCTTCTTGCAGGTGTTCTGGGCATTAAAGTTGTTGCTCCACCAGATGATCCCAAGAGGGGTTGCAGGGTTTCAGTGTTAGGTGACTCACCCTTACAGCACAGAGAATTAAACTGACGCAGTGAGGCATAATTTGTACCCAGCCAGAACGAATGAGCCCCACGTTATCACCATTATTATGTATCAGAGATTAATGCTGCATTTGAGCTTTTCCAGAGAAGTCAGTCTGTAAGTGTGTTTTTTTCTAATGAGCATGTCAGTAAGCAGCACACAAGAGAGAAGCATGGAAGTTTTTTTCCCAAGTATATACAAGAAAAAATATTCTGCTATAGTTTGATTAAAAAATAAAATTCTTACACCTTTATGACTCCCCCC
>NW_008796221.1:6775785-6803690 GCF_000699145.1 Aptenodytes forsteri | reverse complement strand
CCCTTGGTTAACTTGTCTTTTGGACATTTCTGTCTAACATGGATTTTCCTAGAATTCAAACCAGCTTCCTGGCAATATATCCAGCCCAAATAACGATATAAATGTTTTTCTGAAGCTAAAACCAGCCTTGTTAGTTCTGCTCAAATGTTTTTAGTATGCTACAGTCAATCTCTGGTTAAACTTATTCTATGAGTTTTCAGCCTTACGTGCCATCAATTTTCAAAGAGGTTTTGTCTTTAGAAGAATACCAATAAGAAGTTTTATTTCCCTTTTCCAACTGTTCTTGTTGAAGTCATTTGGGACCATTCTATTGTTTTCTTTGGGAGCTGTATCTGGAAGCTAGGTCACATAACAAACATTGGCCTTAACAAGTTTCAAGCTCTGTTGTGATACCCTTTGTCCAAATAAAAGGAGATTTCTATGAGTGGGAGCATCTGAATGTCAGGTAGTATTTGAAGTAAGACTTCTGTAAATATGTTCAAATTTCAAGAGAAGTCTATCCTTGCAGATATTGCTGGGCTCTATATGACTGCACAGGCTGAGTGTCATTTTTGACATTCTCATTTGGTAAGTAAATGTATAATCCCTTACAATTTAGTGTTTGTCAAAAACATCTGTAAAGGTAATTATTTCCCTTGTAGTAAGTCTTGTAGGAACAATTACAGTCTTTTAAATATCTCAGTAGCAATCATTAATGTTTATGTATAAGTTATCAGTCAAATCAATGGTATACTGGAGGCACCTACAAACAGCACTGTTTCATAATTAGGAAATGTTGCTTTAGTGAATTTCGAAACTAGAGTAAAAGGCAGTTCATTTCCAGACAGCCTTTGTAGAAAAGCAGCAGCAGTATTCAAACATCATTTTTATTTAATTTATACAACTCCTAACTACAACACCGAATAAAACGTAAATATTCTGGAAGCAAAGTGCCACAAACTGTCCTCTCTGTTACATGAAGTACAGCTTGTCTTTTTTTTTACCAACCAGTTAAATCGTGGTATTTCCCAGAAACTACAGTCAAGAGCTGTGCTGGGTGGTCAATTAACTGAAGGGAACAAAACAAGGTACCTCTTAACAGCAAAGCTACAAAATGGTTTTACTAGTTAAATGGCAGCTCTCTGAGGTTAACTTGGGAGTGCTATCTCAAAGTCAATGTTGCATTCTGCCAGCAGACTCTGGAAGATGCTGCAAAATTACTTAGAGCTAGCATTGTGGGAACAAGAAGAAGGATGTTTGTGTTTGTGTTTTGCAAGTAGTCCTTCACTGAAAAATAAAAGAGTAGACTCCAGCTGCAGCATTGGTGGGTTACCAAATAGGAAGTTACAAAAAAACCACTTACAATATTTAGGGCTAGAGAAAATTATAAACCTTTATCCCTGTCATTTTCTTGGAAATGGCAATTATCTTTTCCAGTTTTGAATCTTTTAATGAGCTACAAACTATACAATACCCTTTTGTATGTGTGTTCTTTATTGTATTTCTTTTCTGATTGGGCTTTGCTAATAGATTTTGAGAAGGGAAGGAAACCCAACAGAAATATATTAAAACACTCTAAAAAGATATACTTTGCTCATTAAATTTGTAAGTAAAACATGCAAATAGAGCACTTTTTAGTTCAGCCAAGTGTATCTAATTTTATAATCTGTGGAATAAAATTCAGTCATGGTTATGAGTTTGCCATCATGATTGGTAGCTGTACCTAAACCAGACATACATTATGCAAGAGATCATTACTGGAAGTATTTAATTCACATTCTATATTTCCCAGCTAGCAAAGCAATGGGATTCATTGGAGTGAAATGAAACTGAAACAGAGTATAGGCCTCAAGCCAGGAAAAATAAAAAAAAAAGCCCTGCATGGCTGCAAGCCAGTGCATGCTCTGTCGCGCAGTTGTCAGCCTCCTCCTGTGGCACTGGCCAAAGAACATTTTTAATTATGGTCTCTGGGTTGGGTTTCTAAAGCTTGTGCTGTATAATACCTCTGACACACAACAGCTCTTCCTTTCACTGCCATGCACGGTGAGCAGGATGTGGCCTTCACGAGCTCCTTCTCTCTGAGCTTCTCTGCGTGAGCTGCTGTGCAGCTGCAGCGGGGCTGGCGGTACGGTGCGACAGGCGCCGGCGGTCCCTGAGCATCGTTCTGAGGTCCACCACTGTGGGCTGGCTGGGAATAATAGAAAACTAGGGGGTTAGGTTCATATCAGGAGTTTTTCGACATCTCAATGGGTTTCAATGTACTGCGAAAAGAGAAAATAATGTGAAGTTGAATTTTATAGAAACCAAGTACCGGACACTTGTCTAACTGGGTTGGATGGGACCACTAAAAAGTGAAGTATTGTTACCGCCTGTAAAAACAGTTTCTTTCTGGTTGCTTCTCTTTCAATGAACATACTGACAATGTCACTAAGTTTCTTTTTTCCCTCCAAAGTAAACCAAATGATAATATTTTCTGTTTCTTATTTCAGCCTTTTTGAGGACATAGTCCTATTATTATTACTCATGTTATTCTTGATTTATATAGTCTGTAACACAAGATCTAATTTACTGCTGCTAAATCAAGTCTGTTTCACATTCTTGCGAATCACTACAGTTTCTTGCAAAAAGTCTTACGGCCCCATACTAGCACACTCAAGATTTTGTTCTGCTTGTACTTTAAAAGGATCAGGCTGCTCAAACCTCAGGTATTATAAATACCTGGAAAGCACATCTGGAGTCAAGTATGCTTTTGACAAGCATCAGGTAAAACAACAAAGCTTTTTAGAGGAGAAAAGCAGAAGAATGACAATTGGAAGGACAAATTAAAAATACTGCATCTGCTCTTCAGGACTCTCGAACTATTTTATTTTTTACACTTTCCAGGATGTAAAAGTCATTGTATATCATGGTATACCAGATTAAAAAAAAAAAAGGTAGCTTATGCCCAGAGAATTGAAAAATGTCATTTAGGTCAGAAAACAGAATGACTTTCGAAGAGGGAAATTTGTCAATTGTCCATGTGCTGTCTATAGTTCATCTGACTCCTCTTTAAAATAGACTTTGCTAATGTTACACTATATACTCAGATATTAAGAAAAAATTGATGTTTCCCTTGTGCTTGGAAGCTGGTACGTTTGTTTCCTCTGCACCAGGTACAGGTTTTATTTCTGTTACAAACTTTTGCTTTTGAATCTGTATGTAGCAAATACAAGGCTGTAGGTAGCTCCTCTTGTAAATAGACATTTTTATATTCCAGTTTGGAATATGCAATTTGCCAAAAATATCAGGTGACTCTTTTTATGAAGTGCTTAGGAGGTTTTAGTGCATTCGTTAACACATGGTGAAGTAAATGGCTGTGTTTGAAGCAAAAGGCTGTAAATATAAAATGCACTTCGAGGGTCAGAAATCTGTGTAGGTTCCTAAACTTACTTATGTCATAAGTTGAATGATTCAGGTTTATGTCAGTAGGCAGGTTACAGCTGTTGTTCTTGAGCTGGCATTTTCTCAGGCTGCCAGAAAGCATCTGCATCACTGGGCATGTTCTGTATGTATATTAGAGCGAGAAGAGCAGGAGCTGCAGGACCTTTAGTCTCTGCAGCTGATCAGAAAGGACGGCTGATTCCAATCAGGAGCAGAGAGTTTCTCTGCAGCCTCCTCTAGCCCTCGCCTCCCCTGAAATCTCATAAGTAGCAGGAGTAAGGATGGTCTGGTCTGCAAACAGAGCCCATTGCTAGAAACAGGGTTAGTGATAGCAAAGTAGTAGACTAAGTGGCTCAGCTGGGATCCTGGAGTAACAGCGATCTGTATGGAAGTTCTCAGCCTCTGGGAACCGGCCACGCAGGTATTTCTTTGTGTCTGTTATGAGTTGGGGCTTTTTTTTTTTTCTTTTCCCTTTTGATTATGAAAATCTGCTGTTTTTTTGCCTTTAGCTAAAGATGACAGAAATTATTTATAAGCTTTTTATAAACCTGGAACAAAAGGTTTTGAAGTTATTGACAAAGAGCAGCAACGATAAGATTATGGACTTGTAATTGGCAGATAAATAGGAATAGCTGTAAGGAGAAATATATTTCACTTTATAACCATTTGTGCTCTGCAGTGACTTTCAAATAATTAGGTAGGAATGTTATTTGTTCCTTTTTACAGGAAAATCTTTATATAGTCCAAGTCAATAAGACTTTTGGCAGAGGGTTCAATAGCAAATGCCATTTGAAAACTGTTTTAGGGTTGAATGTGTGAAGCAACAAGTTAGGGATCTATCTGCTTGCAATTTTTCACCTCAGGAATATATGTCAGAACTTGGTGTAATAATGATTTTCTATATTTTTCTCATGTCAGAATTTCAGAGAAGGAAGAAATGCAGTTAGTTATAGACTTTTTTCCATAATTATAAACATGATCCATACTCCAGGTTAAAAGAAATGGAGAGGAACTATATTGGGAAATGTTTATTAATAATGTTGGATTAGATTTATAGGTATACCTTTAATAGTGGAACATGATACACCAGTCAGTGGCTAAACAATACTTTAAGTTGTTTTTTCCTAATGTTATAATAAAGTGGCAAATATACAGTGTTATGCTGAGATGTTTTATTACTAATGACTCTCTTTTCAGTGGTGGAAATAAAATATGTACTCGTTTGCTATAGTATCTTTTCCAGATGTAAGTGTTGTTAGAAATAAGTAACACAAAGGATTATATCATATTTATGTGATCATTAAGTACAGCTGCATTTTATTCTGGTTACACTTGGACTGAAAACACTGAACATCACAGAGACATTTTGAACCAAGATTTTTTTGGTTTAATAAGCAGGTGGGAAATTGGTACAAGGTCATGGGGAACATAATACCTAACAATGTATTATTTAGATATATGTTTAGGTAGTTATATAATAACAATATGTTCCAGTTTTGTGCAGAAAAAAATTGACACCTCTGTCTATAATCCTGTATGTATTTTCTGGACTGTACAGATCTAGGCAGTTAGTTGTCGTTAGCTGTTTTAACCTTTACAGTTATTGATACTAAGTAATATTATACCAACTGCATGCTTTAATCAGAAAGCTCTTTGTGCTTCTGTCATCCGTCGTGACAGAAACATGAAGGAAAATGAGCCACTGAGACTTTACAAGTGATTCATTGCCTCCATCAAAGCAATATATTTTTAAATCATGCTTTCATTTGTCTTTTCCTTGACAGGAGGCATTGTTGATAAGGACCTTCGTCACTACCTCAATTTACGGTTCCAGAAAGGTTCGGTAGACCATGAGCTCCAGCAGATCATAAGAGACAATCTCTACCTCCGCACAGTGCCATGTGAGTAGGCTGGAGATGAACAAATCTGTTTTCTTAGTGTCAAAAGACTATCTGAATTAATGCTGCTGAGGCCATTTGCAAGGCATGAAGAGATGGGTTGTAGATGAAACAGTCTTCCTGTAAATAGATTTGTGGCTTGGTTCATGTCTTCCATGTTGTTACTGAGCAACTGAACTGTCTAATGCTGAATTAATTTCTGAAACTGCATGGTGTTTTCAAAGTTGTATTTCTCATAAGCTGTGGCTCTAGAACAATAATCTCTTTCTTCTGCAGTTTTAAAAGGACAAATTTAAAGAAAAAAGCAGTTTTCTGGGCTGGTCAAATTGTTGTCCAACAGAGAGAGTTTGATCTGCCTCATATGTCACAGTGTTATACTTCATATAATAATACCATGCTGTTTAGAATGCAATAGGGCAACAGAGGAGACGTATAAACTAGGAAAATTTGTTGTTTAGGTGCAGCACACATGGCAATGGAAGTTCGTATTGTCTTGCATATGTGTTCTTTTGTTGTCGCATAAGTCTATATCTATAGATCTATATCTGAAATACTCAAACCTCTAAAGTAATTTTTGTAGCTACTGACCTTATTCACCTATTTCTGCAGTAGACATGAAATTAAGCAGAGTAACATAAGCCGTGTCCGACTGTCAGGACCATGCCTTTCAGAACAGATCTACTTGGCTGACAGACAATATATCATTTAAAATGGACTCAATTATTCTTCCCTCATAAAATAATTGCTTAGTAGACAAAAAATAGAGCTTCTGGTTTTGGCAAAAAAAGGGTGCACCTTTGAACTTGCAGGCTTGACACTGGAATGATAGGCAGAGGAAGGTATACTGAGTAAGTGACTGTGCTATTTATACGGTAATGAGCGGACGTTTTTTGAAAGCTGTGTTGTTTTGAATGCTATTGTATGGGGGTTTTTTATTACATTAAAGAATGGAGCTTTGAAAAGCTCCACCAAAAAAAGACGCTGAAGCATTTCCCTTTTCTTTTGGAAGCTGAAGATAAAATAAATATAAAGCCTTCATTTCAGGAGTTCCATTCATCCCTGATTAGAAAGGGAGGTGGAGAAAACTTTCCTCAGTTATAGAGGTATAATTGCCAGTGAAACCAGGAGAACTGTTATAAGAGAGTCCTTGACCTTGAGTTTTTACTGTTCTTTGCTTTTTGTTCAGACTGACAGCACTGGCCCTAGGGGTGCAGTGGGCATGACCACTGGTTTCTCAGCCTTCCAGGTCAGACTGAGACATCTTTCACTTATGTGAATTGAGTGAGCATTCTCTGTCAAACTAGGAGGCAGAGAACTAAATCCACACCTGTTTTAAATCAGGATAAACCAAATGTAGTTAGAACAGGTAAGCCAGTATTTACTGGATAAGAGTTTGCATTGTACGTTATACAAGTGTACATCCCTGTGTGCACCAAAGGATGGATGGGCCAAAAAAGCATGACATGAGGATAATGGATCAATTCTGCACTCGGAAACTGTGGCCCCTGTGGATGGGATGAATTGGTTGGGTTTGTGATCCTTGCATTTCTCTATTTTTAATAATGCAGTACCACTTTCTACCAAATTAGAAATGACCGTGTAATCCTAAGAGTCAAATGCTGCCTTGTATAAGTGGCTGCAGTTCTCAGTGTCATATGAAATTGATTTTCACTGCATTGTCAACAGGAATTACACGCATATATCGCAGGGCAGAATGTGCGATTGTATTTGCAGCAGTCAAGATGCAGCCGTTAACTAGCTTTGTCCCCAGAGCTGTGTGACGGCAGTAATGAAACTGATACATAAACAAGAAAATGAAGAAAAAGTTCTGTTAATTTAAAGCAAGTTAGAAAAGCAATAAAGCTTTCAACAGACAAGGTCAAGAAAGTGAAACTTTTTAAAAGATAGAATATTGCAAATAATATAGAAGAAAATATGTGCTCTTTAGAAGGAGGACTGGGCAGCGGTCTTCTGCCAGGGCACAGGTCTTGTTTTAATGCAAGCAGGAGGACTGGACTTCAGGTGTTGGGAAACCAGAAGTAATACAGATGAGAAATATGCTGAGCATCTCAGAGGAGAACAAAAAATAACAAAATGCAGTTTTGGGGGAAAGAAATGTTGACAGGTCTCCAAGTTCGGAAGACCTGACTGAAGTTTGTCTCCTGCATTTTCTTCCCCTTTTTCTGTTGTATGGGGTTTTAGCATACTTTTCATACCCTAAACTTATTCCTGAAGTTATTTAGAAACACTAACTGTTGAGGTTGTCCTACAATACAGAAAAATAGCCATGGTAATAAGTGGTAGTTGTTAAACACAGGTAAGCAGTATCTGACACTCTCCGTCCAAGTCCAGGGATCTGGAGAAAGGCCACAAAACACATCTAGGACTGTGAATGCCATAGGCAGACAACAAATTAGTCATGCTGCACCTTGTGCTTGGTAGTGCTGTCGGCAGACTGCAGTTGCCGTGTGGGCAAGCAGCTTTCCAGTCTTCACTAATGTGAGAAGAGATAGCTCTAACTTTGTGTCATCACAAGATTAAAGCTTTGGGGAGAGTATGTGACAGGGAAGCCGTTTTGGTAGTGACAGTCATGGTCAGACCTGTCTCCTTTGATATGTTCTTCCATGCAATTGCAAATTCCGTTCTTTAAGAGCTGGCAGAGTAGTTGAGCTGTGGTTGAAAATAGAGTCTGTATGCTTCCTTCCCAGACAGGGAATATGAAGTGATAGTGGAAGACATCGTGATTAAACAGCACTGGAAAAAGTCAAACAATGACAAGCTGATTCACAGAAGTAAAAAATCATCTATTAATTTGAAGAGATTCCCATTGATATCCTCTGGGGTATAACCTCAGATCGACAGTAGCTCAGGTGAATTACTCTATCCCACTGCACTCATTTACACCACTGGAGGATGCAGCCCAGAAGTGCATCCTCCACTGGCTATGTGTCAGAAGTGATAACGTGAAATAATTCAAAAAAAAAGGGGGGGGGGGGGAAGTCATGGGGATCAGGAAGTTTTCTAAATGCAAACACTAGGAAGGAAAACAATGATGAAAGAATGGAGAGGACTGGGTGTGTGGCTGAGGCTCATTGCATTGGATAATGCAGTATTACTGTTAACACAGAAGTCTTGGAGGAAGGATGGTTTATTTAAGACATTCATCAGCAACATAGGAAAAAAAGTTCAGTTTGTGACAGCCACATGGTATATGTGAGTGACCACAGGCAAGAAATGCAGTCATTATGCGTTATAGTTCCCCACGTACGAAATAGTGATAATTCCTTCTTTTTGCTTAGTTTGCAATTGGCGATATGATTGCTCTGTGTTAGGTGAATATAGGTAACACTGAACTGCAAATATGAAACCTATGAACACTTAATATCCTTCCTTTCTGCTGTGATTTCTTATTTTTATCCATCTTCTGTGAATAATTAGGTTCTTGGGTCATTTTGAGTGACTTTAAGACCATCATTTTCAAACATGGTTTTGTTCTATTCTAGTATAATCTGGTCTATGTATAAATATATTTAACTTACATGCTGCAGTATTGTCTGTGTACTGTTGAAGTCTTGGGTATTACAAAGTGCTTCTGTTCATTGTCTAATTCTCTTCCCAGAAGAGAAAGTGTATGCAGTGAATTTTTTTTTCTTTTTTGCTGGACTTGCTTTTGTTCATCATTTATGGCAAAGGTAAGTGCCACTAATGGCTTTTTTTTTGAGATACTGAAGTCAATAAAATGTGTTTCTACTTGAAGCAGAAATTGCTACAGGGTGGTGAGGACACTCAGCCTCAGGGGAATTCACTCCACACTTTCAGATGGAGAAATCTCCATCTCCAAAACAATCAGGGTCTTTCCCTCTGGCAGAGAAGTGTATTACATTAGGAGACCATAGTCATAGTCTTCTTCATGGGTACCAATCAGAAGAAGTAAGGCACCTCTGGGTGTGTATATACTGAGTTATGATGAGGCTTTCCTCTCCTGTCCCTCCTCCCTGGGGTTGGACTTAATAGGCGTTACCATAGAACAGTAGTTTGTATTAATTCTAATACCTTCTATATTAGTCACTACAACAAAGGAATGACAATATTGAGTAAATACTGAAGGAAATCCCAATTACATACCCAGGTTTTCATCTGAAGTTTCTGAATTTAAAGGTGAGGAAAGAGTGGCAGAAGTCAAGTGGGCGATAAATATATATTGGGTGAAGGTACCTCCCACTCAGAAGCTCTGTGTGTGTAGTTCTGCTGCTCTGAATAAGGATGTGAGATATATTTGACTAATCTGTATTTGGACAAATATGAGGCCTTTCAAATTTCATTTGTAAAATACTTTGTTCCTCTTCTAAAAAGTATATAGCCAAGAGAATTCAAAGGAGAATGTGTGAAACAGACTTGCCAGTGGTTTCATATTTTTTTCTTAAGTTTGTTCAGTGTCAAAAGTATCTTTCAGGAGTGGAAATTCAGTGAACAGCTTTGTTCTTAAAAGAAACAAATTAGAAAGTCCAGATATTGTCAGTTAAAAGATCTGCCAGTTTGACGTCATATGGAACTATTCTTAGGGTAAAATAACCTGTGCTTAGCACACTGTACTGCCAAGAAATGTCCGCATCACTGGAAATAACAGTACCTAACTTTAATGACTGCTTTATTCTTTCAGACAAGTGTTAGTTATTGCTTAGATTTGACTTTGATGGCTCAGAATAGAGCAATGCAGAGCTCTAGGGAAGCATTCTTGTTGTTGTGTATCTAATGGAGCACACCTCCAAGGTGTACTTAAAGCAGAATCATTGGCAAGCGTATTCAGCCTTTTTTTGTGTCTCAAGCAAAATTAAACCAAATCGGGTAATTACGTGAGATGAGGGCCCCACTGTGCTGTATGCAGCACAGCCACGGGTACCAGAAGATGATGAGGAGGTCACTACTTCAAATAGCTGACAGCTTAAATAGAAGAGGCAAAGAACGATTGACAAATAAACCCACGGCACAGACAGTGCCCGAGCTGACTTGCATGAGGTGGAGTGGTGGTCAAGCTGGTGCCCGTGGACCTTGCTTTCTTTTCCACTGCTACATGTAGTATTCTTGATTACCTCCTGGAAATGCACACGGTACACTGACCTGTTTCTGTGAAGATGCTGGGAATGTCTGGTTATAAGAGATTGGCTTATGCATCATCGTATTGACTTTTCTGTGCAATTTTATGGGCTATTTTGTCTGTTTCAGAGCAGAGTGATAAAGGTTACCATTGGCACTGCGCTGCCTCTCAGTCAGTGGGCATGAAGCATTGCTCAGGCTCGGAGGGTGTTTGGGCTGCGGGCACTGCATTTTCATCCCCTGCTTCCCACTGATGACAAGAAATCCAAGCAAAAACCAACTTTGTCTTTTTTTTTTTTTAATTTATTTATCAAAGTGAATTACGATTTTATCTTAATTAAGATCTAGGGTAAACGGATGCCCAAACTTTGTCTACAAATAGCAACGCTGATAGAAATTACTATACTGTTTGTTAGTCCTGAGAGAGAGAACACACATCACTTCTGTCACCTTTTCCCAGAAATTTTGCAGCTCTACATATTGAGGACATCAATTCTCAGCTATTCAGTGACTAATACATCTGTTTTAAATACTCACCTTAAAATAACAGATATCCAAAGAAAATAAATACTCTTCAAGAAGAAGAGGAAATGGAATGTGTCTGATGTGGTATAATTATAGTATGAAGTGAGAAGAGATGTAACAAAATAAAGAGCAGTAGTTGTGTACCACTTACGATATTACAGCTTGAATGTCCCATGAAAGATCATATGAAGACATTAGGATGATTTCATTGGCTGTGCGGTTACAATAGCCTGTGCTTCTCTGAGGTCCTTGCACCCAAGTCACATTTATAAGAAAGGGAGACTGCTAATTCTGCCCCCGACTCCCATTCTTTCCACTCCTTCATTCTGTCCTTTTGGTCCTTAAACACTGTGCTTTTCTCTCCCCTTTTCAAAATCAAATAATCCAAAATCAGTAATTTTGTTTTATACTTCAGTGCCAATATAAATTATTTGTATAACAGGTAATCTGATGCACTGTCAACTGGAGAGATAGTACCACTAAAGTCACTAGAAGTTTTTGCAGTGAAAAAAAAAAAAAAAAGCCAGAGAAAGTTCTGAAATTGCAAACCTGACCTTTTTTAAGCAGTTTTCGTACAAAAGAGTATCACCTATCTTCCTTAAGTGATGTTAACCAGCATGTGATTTAAAGACTAAAGTCTCTGGCAAGCAGCTTGGGTTGCTAATCATATCTGTCTGTAGCTAGCTATATGTGATAGAACACATGCATAATACCAGATCACAAGTTTAGTTAGAATATTTGTGCTGATTGCCCCCAAGAATTGATCCATTTTTTTGTTTAACTTTGAGGAGGCTTTCTAGTGTGGCAGAATGAGTTCTCTAATTCACATGATACCAGAAGGATAAAGGATAGTGACAGTTTTACATGAATTTGATGATAGCACTAATCTTATTGATTACTTGAGAACCAGCAGGAAACTAGAGGGGCAATAGCATAAATCTGATAAAGTACCTTGTCTCTGCAGAACAAGAACAGCAAATAATAGAAGAGGCCACAATTAACTTATTTTACAAGTACAAGTCATAGCTCTTGACTTGCCTAAAGCAGCTTGAAGTTTGGATAGAGACTATATCTCCCTATGACAGTATGCTTTTCTAGCCTGAAGGTCTTAGATGTACTATTGACCTTTTTCCTGAAATAACAAAACTGTCTTTCAAATTATGAAAATTACAAATATGATTAACAGCCATTGCAGCATGATTGAATGTAAGCATTCCCACGATTTCTAAACCATTTTTAATTTACTACATGATCTTTTTGAATTGCTTTCTCAATATTAAAAGATTTTAAAATACATCCTCTAGATAAATTTAGCCTCCATCTACAGTCAAATAGGTCAAAAAATGTGGGGTTTTTTCTTGAGGGAAACTGAGGTACTTTATATAAAGGCAGAAGCGCTTGCCAGATTGTACGAGTCTTGTGATAAAGCATGGGTAATGCAGTTCACCTGGGAGTGTTAGAACTGCTTGGACTGAAGTTGCCTCAAAAAGCTTCTTCATTTTTGAACTTTCCATGTCTTTGGATGACCTTTGGATTTGTTGTCTTTTAGTATCATTAAAGCCTTTTTTTTAATCCTCTGTCTTCTCTCAGTCTGTAAAAGATAAACTGTCAGAGACAGTGGATAATCTTTACTTGGTGATTTTCATCTGAAGAACAACTGAACACTGAACATGGAGCATGAACAGCTGCTCTTAGAAATTCAGAACAATAGCAACAAAAGAAAAAGAATGAGTTGTGTAAAAGAATCGATATTCAGAATTGGATGCCTAAATTAAGCTACTAAATCCATATTTACATCATTGAATAAAAAGGTCCAATATAAATTTAGGCAGGATGCACTGCTTTTATTTTTCTCTTCTGGGGCTTTCGTCTACAATCACAACCAAAGAAAATCAGTGGTAGTGAGGATGGACTTCTTGTGAATAGAACATGTGGTGCATATTGAGCAATTTATGTGAATTGTTAAGCAGTTGGCCAAGTTCAGGTTCACCAAACAACCAGCTTGCTCGCATCTATGTCTCTGAAACGCACCTGCAGTTCAGTAGCCTCCTCACACCAACTGGAGCCTAGGTCCTTGCTGATTTGTTTGGACACCATGCTCTGTGCCACTGCTCCCTTCCTTTGGAAAGGTCAAGGCTACATTGCATTAATGAGATTATACAACTGATACTACTTTAAAGCACTTTTTCAAACTTTGATATTTTTGTCATGCCCCCACCTTTAAAGAACAAGGTACCCCTCATATTTTCTGAGTCTGTGCATGGTAAGCCAAGGTCAATGGACTAGTGCCTCTAGTGGCACCATGTTTTAGATTCAAAAGTAGCCTGTCTAGGGGAAAAAATAGAGAATTAAGATTAAAGAGGTGCTTTGTAACATCTTTAATATCTGAAGAGTGAATAAAGCTTTGGTTTCACTAGTAGGGGTGAGATTAATTTATAATTTACTGGTGGAAAACTGTTATGAGGAAAACTCTTTTCTGCAAGTCCTTTCCTTTTTATCTCCCTTTATCCTGAGGGTACCACTGTCCTGTTTTTGTCCTATGACAGTTTGTCACAACTTTATATTTCTCCTGTATCTCCAGGTTTTGATTCTACCCAATGCACTTTTCTTTTTCCAATGTATTACTGTTATTAACACATCAACCTCTTGACTAGCTATCAATCTAATATGGATTATTCAAATCAATCTGTCAAATTTGTTTCAATGATTCTGAATAGGGAAATGTTCTTACTGGGGAGATGGCAGAAATATATTTTTGGTTTTAAAAAAAAAAAAAAATGCAGAGGTTCCAGATTGTATTTCAAACGAAAGCAGCGATCTGGATTTAAATGCAGAACAGTGTTGTAATTTCAGCTTTAAAATTATTGTCTTTGAATTTGCAAAAGTTGGCATGGACATATATAAAAGGGTCTAGAGAACAACATGCTTTCAAGTTAGAGATTAGATATTTTTAGTATTAAATTTCATAATAATAAATTACATATGCCATTATTTTATCAATGTATTTTCTTTGTATTTTTGTTGAAAATCATCAGTAATACATGCTATATGTTGCTAAGATATTATCACATTGTTCACAAAAATAGTATGTATATGTAGGAAAGACTGAAATTCATTCCAGTCTGCTGATGGTGGAGTCTCTACCTGCGTTCTAGCGGTCTTTTGCTAATGAGAAAATGCATACCACCACTCATTTCAAGTCATCTGTATTTTCTGATTCCCATTTTTCTTTTTGATTGACTGATAAGCTTTCTTTTTCAACTCATATTGGTACTGACTTGACTGGATGCTTAACCTGTTTTTTGGCATTTGTTAATCTTAGAGAAACACAGAAACGTGGGGGGTTTTGTTGTTTTTTTCCCCCCAAGCTTTAAATCGAAAACACCCTACCTCTTCTTGCAAAAATAGAATCCTTTTTTTTTTTTTCTCTCTGCAGAAGTTGTGGAGCATGTCCTGGAAAGTTTGATCACAGATGTGTCAGGAATTATGCGGCAGAGCTCTGTCCTGCTACGATTCACTCGTTTCACAGGAGACTTCATTTAATTGGCAAATGTACATTGTACTGTACTCCTGCTTGAAGAGCTCTTAGAATGCAGAGAATAGCCTGTCATTTCATGACCTTTAATTCATTGAAAAATGCAAACTATGGTGGCATTCAAAATGGTGATTTCACAAGATTTCCTTTCAGAAGCTGTTTTTACACAAGACTTCCTGGTAGTAGTAGCAGCATCTGTGTAAAAATAGCAGCATCTGTGTAAAAAAAAAAAAAAAAAAAAAAAAAAAAAAAAAAAAAAAAAAAAAAAAAAAAAAAAAAAAAAAAAAAAAAAAAAAAAAAAAAAAAAAAAAAAAAAAAAAAAAAAAAAAAAAAAAAAAAAAAAAAAAAAAAAAAAAAAAAATCTCTTGTTCCTTTAGAGATGTTCTGCATTGTCTTCCACTAAAATACATCAAATGTTGAGTGATTCTGAGCCTCTGCAAGTTCTGTTTGCTTGTGGAAGGTTATCAGCACTGCCTGCATTTCCTGACTGGGCTTGCATTGCTGGTGCAGCAGTGTTCTTCCCTTTGCTGTTTTGGATACCACATGCAGTGAAGAGCTGGGCTACTGCCTTTTCATTCTATCCATGCAAATCCTCTGTAAATCTGTGTAGCTGTTCTGTTCTGTGCAGTCTCATATGATAAAAAAGCTTTCCCTCTTTTGCCCTGCCAGAGAGAGCGATTGGGGAAAAAGAGGATATCAGGAACGCATCTCTATACAGTGCTATTATACAGTTGTTGACATTCTCAGTTAATAGTTGCAGTATACAAAAGTTAGCACAACTTGGTGGAAAGCCCCTCAGTCTGCCATCATTGTGCAGCTTCTCCTGGTTGCCCCATGCTTTGCTCAGTTGCAGCTGACGAGGCCCAGCTGGCTGCATACTTTGTTTCTATTTTTCATGTCTGAATACAAACAATTTATTTGCAAAAGATGGCAAAATCATTTCATGTGTACGAGTGCAGGTAATCTGAAGCATTATGGGTGGACTGAGGATCTTCCAGTTATTTTACAGCTTTTGGCAAGGAATTAGTCTTGCACTAATTGGAATGTACTTGGTTATACCAGGTCTGTGGAATGCACATTTTATCATTCCTCATTAAACCCATGTACCTATATATTGTCAACATCAGTACCTAATCATTCCTATTTTCTTATTATGAATAACTTTGCTTTACACTTTTTAAATCATACAGAAGATTATATTTTGTATGTTAATTACATCTTATAGTGTTATTTAATCAGAATAACTCAGAATAATATGGCTTGCTATTACATTTTTTTCAGGTGAAAATAAAAAATCAAAAAGTGTTTTTTAATTAGAGGCAAAAAAGACAATATTTGATTAAAGAAGATGATGCTAATACAGTACTGAAATTTGGGAGGTGCTAGAGTAAATTAAAAATAGGTTAAAAGCATTCAAATTCTTCAATGGTCTGAGTTGGCACATCAATTTTGCTTAGGGGCCAACACTACCAGGATACTGCTGTGAAGAAGCTAGTATTGTGGCACCTAAAACAACATCTTGGTAGTATATACAGCTTACAGTTCCAGGTTTTCATGTGTCTGAACAGAATGAAATAGGAGGTAGTTGCTTGTATGTCAAAAACTGCCATAGGTGCCTAAAGTCATCATTCTTATTCATGCTCCAGTTACTTTATATTTCCATAGCAATGTAAAGGACCTCGGGGTTAGAACAACAGAGGGACATAGGTAGGTTTAGGTAGACTTTTGGTTCTTGTCCAGATCTGTGGTCATTAAAATCCATGTTCTTTTGCCATCTAACTTTACAGAGAGATAAAATTCTTAGTTGCTTAAGTTGTCATCAGTACAAGTACTTAAGCACCTATAACATTGGTCTGGGCAGTCATGTGAATGTCCTAGCTCACGTCAGGATTGATTGTATTAAGGCAAACAGTCAGGTCCCCTGAGGAGTATGTTTTCTAGATGTTCATGTAAAATAAATCAGGTACTATACAAAGCATGGTAGAAGTCATTGCTTTTGTTTGAAAACATCGCTGGTGGAAAGAAGAGAGAAACACCCCGTGTTGTTGACTCCATATTACTAAGCCCTGGCTGACTCCCCGCTCAGCAAGCTGGTGGTTTGGTGTCTGACTCCAAGCCTTCAGCAACTGGGCAGGGAAAGGAAGCTTATGACTTGAGGCTGTAGGGTTTACACAGGTTGGAGAAGGTGGCTTACACCAAAGCTAATGCTTAGGTGATGGAACTGTGTAAGTCTAGTCCATACAGTAAGCAAGGCTCTTTCCCAAATATACCTCAGGGTTTATGTCCTCTAGATAATCTAGTACAGCTACCTTCTCAAGGATAGGATAAAAATCAGGCTGGTTTCATATTTCTCTTCTTTCCTTCTAATTCCTGTGAGGAGATGGTGAAATGTACAAATGAGTCATTCTACTATTCAGGGTTTCATTCAAGGAATATGTGAAATAATGTAGAGTTCCCCATCGATTACCAAAGGTTATAGGGCAGGGTTTTCTTCTGTGCATCATGTAGAATGAGGTTAGCTATAATACATATTATCTAATTGTTAGTTTATCTTTGTGTGCTTCAAAAATAATGATAATTTCCTATAGTGCGTCAAAACTTGCCATGAGATCATCAGTCACTTTTATCTACAATGCAAATGCATCTGTACTTGGTATCAAGATTTGGGCACCAACTCACTACTATTTAAATACACAGTTAAAATTGTACTGACTCAGAAACATGGCAATTAGAGCCAGAAACAATTTAGTAATCTGGATTTTAAAGCTGTCAGAATAGTTGTCATTCTGGTTTTGTACTATATAATGCCATGTCCTGGAAGAGAGCGATGAATTTTGGAGAAAAATCCTTCCTTTCATCATCTTCACAAAAAGAGAGCATTTAATTACTCCTGTTCTTTCCTGTCATTATCCTCAATTTGCATCTCCCAACTCTGATACGTCTGGTGGGTTTTTGTAGAGATTTTTACTTTTCAGACTCTTCTGAGTAAGATGCAAGGTTATTTCTGGCCTGGATCAGAGCTGTTCATTCTGAACTGGAGAAAAGAAGTGGAAGAAAGGCCAGGATGTCTGAGGGATTCAGTGGTGATCATGCTTCCACTAGCTTCCATTTTTTCCAAAAAATATTTGAAGTCCATGAGGCACTGTGTTTCTAAGAGCTTTTTTTGCCTACTAAGTTGAGGAAAATATCCAAGCTCTATGCTTTAAAGAATTTATTTCTGTTAAGTAGTTCCTATTTTATTGAAATTCTTTTAAAAGTTCTGAAAAAGCTGTAAAGTCTAAAAGAAAAGAGAAGGCTTCTGCAAGATGCAATTATACTGTCTCTCTTTGTCCCTCTTTTATTAAATGTGGAAGACTTGAGCAACAATAATAAACATAAGAAAATGTTAGTTCTTGTATAATCCTCCATTAGCATCATAAAAGAGAATTCTGAATAAAGATTAAAGGTTTGTTTTTAAAAAAAAGACTACAGATTTAAGTTCTCTCTTCTACAAAAGAAGGAACCTTAAAAGAAGATGAGTGTAAAGGAAAATGAAAAAGATAAAGTAGAAGGGTTTGTTATAAAAACAAATGTCATTGCTTCTTGCGCCTGATATTTTTTGTCCATCAGACAGTGGAGAGGCTTGAAATGCAGACGCATCATGGGGGAAACTGAAGTGCAGCTTTGTCCTTTAGCTCAGTACAGACCTTGGAAATGACATTGTCATTTTTCAATAAGGGTTTCATGCAGTGAGCAGTGTGCACATATACTAACTTTTCCATAACACTGTGGCAATGATATATCTTCTTTTGGTAACTTTAGGTCAAGTGAACCTAATAATGACTTAAAAATTTAAAGATGCTAACTGAAATTCTAGAAATAAGGTTGCAATGTTTTGTACTGAGGGAACAATGCTTATAGAGTTGCCTTTCAAGGTCATGGGTAAAGCTCAGTAAAAAGATGTTAAACATTTATGTACCTCGTATATCACTTTCACTTTTAAAAAGCAAAACTCCCCTTATAAATTCCTTACAGCTCATTACTCACTGCAACTTTCTAATGGTAATTTTCACTGAGTTTGGAAACATAGAGGGGTTGCTGAGGGCATGTGTTTAAATGCATTATGGCCAGAGGCCAGATTGTGCTCTTGTAGAAAGGCAGAAGTCTTCCTGACTTGGGCAAGAACTTCCTGAGGCTCATGGCATTGCTGTTGTTGTTAAGAACACGTTATGTCATGGACTGCAATGTAAAGTACAGTAACTCGTCTTTTACTCTGCTTTGGAAATGTCTGTGCTCATAAATAGTTACCAAAGACTAGACAAAAGCTGAATTTTAAGAGGATAATTATGGTTTTAGAGAGACAGTAAGCTTTGAGCAAAAAATGCACCTCTTATCCTCCCATCAAGTGACTCGAGTGTCCTTCCAGGTCTCAGAGTACATGAAACAGGATTAGACCACAACTCGTCTTTTACTCTGCTTTGGAAATGTCTGTGCTCATAAATAGTTACCAAAGACTAGACAAAAGCTGAATTTTAAGAGGATAATTATGGTTTTAGAGAGACAGTAAGCTTTGAGCAAAAAATGCACCTCTTATCCTCCCATCAAGTGACTCGAGTGTCCTTCCAGGTCTCAGGGTACATGAAACAGGATTAGACCACGTGGCAGTTGTCTGTTAAGCCGTTTGGGTGGTGGAGGGAACACGTGCATAACTTCTGAAGATAAGTTTATAAAGGATTGTGTGATACATTGAAAATTTTCTACAGTTTCCTGATTTGTCTTAATACTCAATCTGAAACCAGACCATTGTTTTACACTGAAGATCACCTTTAAATCCAGTTAAAAAAAAAAAAAGGTAGAACGCTTTCTGTTTCATTTCTTGAAGCCTTCTCTGAAGTGATTACTATATATTTCTCCATTTCTGCTGTGACTGATCTTAAAAGGGGGAGGAACACTACCACCTTAGCCTGGTTTAGGCATTGAAAAAAAAAAAAAAAAACAGACCATTGTTTTACACTGAAGATCACCTTTAAATCCAGTTAAAAAAAAAAAAAGGTAGAACGCTTTCTGTTTCATTTCTTGAAGCCTTCTCTGAAGTGATTACTATATATTTCTCCATTTCTGCTGTGACTGATCTTAAAAGGGGGAGGAACACTACCACCTTAGCCTGGTTTAGGCATTGAAAAAAAAAAAAAAAAATCATGTCACTTGAGGGATGATTTTAACTTACTAGGTAAGAACATAAGCAAAGTTACATAGGAAATGTACAGAGGCACAGTCATAACTTGGAGCACAGTTTTTACTGCTCAAGTGAAATATCATCATGAACTTTCATTGAGTTGAAGCGGGAATTAATTTAGTTCTCTGTGTCCCTGGTAGAATATTGTTAAATTACTACAGGCCGTAACTTTCTGCATCTTGTAAAATAATGCACTGCTTCCCCAGACAATACAGTGATGTTTATAGCAGCTTAATTTTCTTTCATTACGTGATTCCATGTAGCACCTATAAAGATGTGATCTGCACAACACTAACAATCCTTCAAAGTTAAAGCTTAAACAGATCGATGTCGTCAGGTCCATTAAACTCAAAGTACAAAGCACTTCATGCTGCTGGCCAGAAGGATTAACAAAGGTGTAGGAGTTATATAGAAATAAGAAAACCATGAGTAATTGTAGAAACTAGACCCTCAACCTGGTTATTCCAGAAGTCACGCACAGGAGGCTCTGCAGTGCTCTGGTGCTGCATTCTTCCAGTTCACTTCTGTTCTGGTGCAGGGTCACGGCACGAGGTTGAAAATGTCTTTTCTTCCTGTTAGGTACTCCATCATAGGGGTTAAATATGTGCTTATAGAACTGCTTCTAATTTAGTGTTGTAACAACACAGGAGGAGGAGAGAAGGGGGATTTGCTAGAGAGAGAGAGAGGAACATTTAGAATGGGTTGGTCTGTATTTTGGTTCATACCATGTATGTACATCATTGTGCAGAGCTGCTCTGTTCCCTGTCAAGTTGTGTACTGTCCCTGTTCAGACAGTATTGCTCAGAACTGCAGTGTGTGGCAGACAGAGAAACGTGTATCTCCATACAGTACTCCATATGGTGCTGTAGTCTCCCTTCATACCCCAAAGAGAGACCACAGAAAATGTGGGAACACATAAAGAGCAATTTCCTTGGCCAATATGGGGTGGCCAGCGGCAACAACACACCGTCCTACCCCTTTCAAGGTGATGGCTGTGTCTGTGCTAGAAAATCCACATAGAGATAAATAGAAAATAGTGACCCTGTAGACTGATGGGAAGGGATTTCTTTCCCTTCATCTCCACTTATAAAAACATATGACATAGTTAAATGTTCCATTAGCTTTGTCCCCACTGCTTCATGAATCTCTCGCAGAAGTGTACTTCCAAGCTTATTTTCCAATGACACGTGCTGCCAGGTTTGAGATGAAAATGTGATTCTGAATGATATAGCCCAATTTTCACTTCTGGGAGCTGAAGAACATCACATCATCTTGGCAAATATTATTCTGCAGCTATTATACCAAAGCAACTGTAGAACTTTTAAAATATGTCCCTTAACACACATGTAGGTTTTTTGGTGTTTTTTTTTTTTCTTGTTCTGTGTAGGATTATTTAAAAGATTGGGAGTCAGAGTTTGGGTTATGTTCTCATTGCCCTTGGTTAGATTCATGATTCTGGCCAGCTGCTTTGTTAAATCTGGGCCATATACTACTCCTTTCTCTGTGTCACTAAAAAGCTTGAGCAGAGGAAAACAGCCACAGTCCTATAGCATGCGAGAGATTAGCAGTAAAGAGAGTTCAACCTCACCTTCCCGCCACTCTCCAGCTCCACAAATGAGTTCTGCAATAGTGTAGGGAAGAGATGAGTAATGAGTATGGATAATCAGAGCCTATTCTAACTAGCTGGTTTCACTCATCAAGGCCAGAAATATGTGATCATAACTTGTCTGTTCATTCTCTGCAGGCAGCATGAGCACCAATATCACTCTGCTAAAAATTTGGGCTTGTTTGCCATCCACAGAGGCAAGGGTTTGGTTCTCTGTATTACTGTCTATCCATGAATACAGTAGTGCTGCAATAATGCTGTTGATTGGATATAATGCTGCTGTTGTGTATTGTTCATACAGAACACTTGAACGATGGGTCAAGATTCTGCAAGATATTTCAGATGAGCAATGCCATAAAAGTAAAAATAATTATTATTAGAGTTGTTTGGTGATGTGAGGAACAGCCTATTTTACATAAATGCAAAGAAAAGGAGTTGGCAACTAAATAAACCACTTCTTAATTTTCTTTTCAGATTCATCTGTTTTATTTTTTTTCTCCTTTTTTGTATTATTCAAATGAAAATTCAGTGCCTGACAACAAAAGCATGCATCACAATTTTATTTCTTTCTAAAAGGGCTGAATTTTCTATTTATCCGTTAGTGTTTTAATCTATGTAAATGTTATATTAATTATTATATATGTTGTTGCCTATTCATATTGCCTGCAGTTATTGTATTCATACATGTAGAGAGAACGCAATGGATTGCAGATGTGAAGGGATCCATACGTCCTTGGTGAGGCACCCGCAGCATCCTGTGAGATTAAGGTCTAAAGTGTAGTACTCGCAAGGACTTGGGTGGAACAGGGGACTTGGAGCATGTCAAAAGCTGTGCCTTACTGATTTAAGTCTGAATTAGGTCTGTACCTAGAACTCTTCTCATCCTCTTTTGGAACATATTCTGTACAATGACTTTTAAGTTAGTACTCTTAAGAGTTTCCATTATTCTGAATATACACCAGCAACGAATTCTCTGCTGATGTCAATCAGTATAACTTCATTACTGTTGGGGAGTTTTGGAGATTAACACTGTCTCAGGCTTTAACCTTGTTAGGATAGCCAGGAAACATCAAGTTCCATTTCCAACTTATTACTGAATGCCAACAGCTCCCTTGATTTTACTGATATAGATTGCCACAAATAGCTCTGATCATTGCTGAGCTAAATATGTTCCTGAAATATCAAAATAATTAAATTGGTAGTTTTGCAGCATTTTTCTATAGAGACTTGTAAATTGCTTTGTTCTCCAGAATTACAAAAGAAATTAGGTGAAAGTTTAATCATAGAACTGTTAAAGGTTGCAGAAGTGAAAAGTGGGAACTTTACTGTTTTCTTTGAATAATATGTTGTTATTGACAATTCCATAGTTTAAAAAAAAAAACCAACATAACAAAAGACTCCACCTCAAGTTTAAATTAAGAAAACTGTTTTCATTTATTTTTGTTTTTGAAAGAATTCACTTTTGCAGGCTAATTTTGCAGCAGTGAAGTGCCAATTGTCATAAATGCTGCCTGGGAAGAGATACCTTTGCCAAGGTCACTTCTGTCACTTCCCCTCATTTTTTTCTTTAATCTACCTCTGAAAATAAATGTCATGTTGTAGCTTAAACACTATTATAAGCAATAGCATGCCTGAATGCAGCTGTAATTGAGGATCTACCTACTCTTCCTTTTACAAAATTGCTGCAGGCTTAACTGCTAAACCCAGGTGCACAGATCTCAGTTAAAGGCAGGGTGAAAAACTGCAATTCTGTGTGGTCTCGTTTTCATAAATGTGATTTTGATGGGGGCTGGTTTAGCCCACATGTGCCTCTGTGAACAGAAGCAGAGCAGTAAGACCATGGGCTAGGACTGTCCACATGGGCAAAAGGTATTCATTTCCTTGAAAGAAAGAAGAGAACAGTAGGTATTGGAGGGAGACAGTGTATCTTTATGACAAGAGGAGGAAGATCATGTTTTATCTTATCATTCTTCTGAAGAAATCAGTAATAAACCAAGAGGTTTTGAGGAGCAAGTGTAAGTCATAGGATTCAATTACTTCAGTGACAATTTTTGGACTAGGAGTGACTTTCGTAGAGAAGGAATTCAGGCTGTTCCAGGGATTTTTACCACAGCACAAGCTAGGTCAAAAGAAACAGGTGAGAGTGAGCCAGGACAACAGTTCGATAAAGAAGACCTAACTAGGGACAGAGGCAGGGAAAAAGAGAATGAAAAAAAAATAGAAAAAGTTGGCAGTGATGGATGATGAGATGATGGAGAGGAGATTCAACCATTGAGATCTGACCTCCTTCTGGAAAGTCAGAAGCTGTGTAAACAGCCTTTTGGTCAGTGGAAAGGTTGAATTACACCTTTTAGATTAGAAAGGACATGAGAGGTAGAAAATAAGTTGCAGCATGGCTGTTGCAGTCAGCAGGATGAATGTGACAGGTTGAGAAGCACAGAAAAGATAAGTGAGAGGAGCAGTTCAGGAAGGTGGCTAATGGAGTTGGTCTGCGGCTTGGCTGTAGATGACAGCAATGAGCAAACCGGGGGGAGGGAAGATGGCATTGAATAATCAAAAGGAGTAGGGCAGATACAGGGCAAAGACTTCAAAACAGAAAAGCGGAGAAGGTGACAGGCACCCCCAGTCTGGACCAATTCAGGGTAGGGATTGTAGGAAAATTAGAAGCCTTCTTGAGAGACAGCAGCTGCCCAAGCAGTGCCTGACACTTGCAGGTATGTTGCTAAGACATGAGCTTCCTCTGGCAGTATTGGCTGGATATGATCTAATGGGGTGGTCTGGGAGGTTGTAGCACTAGCATAGGCATCAGCCAGGGGTAGTGCAGCCCTCCTCAGCTGGTGTATGAGGTATGGTGCCATACTAACATTGCTCTCCAGGTTCCTGCTCAAACTGCAGGCAGGTTGAGCTTGAATACACTTGCACTCGTTTCTGTTGATTTTCTGCATGAGAACTAAGAATCAGAAGAGAGTGAGATGAGGATGCGGGGTCTCGTAATCATGGGTTCAGAGACAGCAGGAGGGTAGATGGAGGAGGTGGGCATGAGGTTCTCTAAGGTAATGAAAAAAAGAGGGTATAATTTTCACAAGACTGATTGAAGTGACAAACCTGTGGGGAAAATACTGTGTGACAGGATCATTAAATATTGCATTATAATAGAAATCCAAGAGGAGATGAATTAAAACAACTGCTAAACTATGACATTTTCTAATTTTTTAGTGCTATGGCTTACAAGTGTAATAATGTTCTGTCATAACTTACAGAGTAGAGATAGTCATACAATTTTTTTTTTTTTTTTTTACTTGGAGGAAACAACGTTGTTAGGGAGGGGAAAAAAGAAATTTAGATTTTTATCTTACTTTGTTCTTGCTTATAGTACTGGCAACACTAAACAGTACTGACATTTTCTAATTTTTTAGTGCTATGGCTTACAAGTGTAATAATGTTCTGTCATAACTTACAGAGTAGAGATAGTCATACAATTTTTTTTTTTTTTTTTTACTTGGAGGAAACAACGTTGTTAGGGAGGGGAAAAAAGAAATTTAGATTTTTATCTTACTTTGTTCTTGCTTATAGTACTGGCAACACTAAACAGTACTCTGGGGGGGGAAAGTTTCAAGCTCTTTAGTACTCTGGGGGGGGAAAGTTTTCAAGCTCTTTTTGATGCAAAGTAACTACAGCTCTCAGTAAATGTGAACACTGAAACAATTTCTTAGTAGAAAACCCAGTATCACTTTAAATATTAAAAGAAAAATTTTAGTTGGCCTTATCAGGGAGACTTTCTGTACATAGATTTACACTTTTTTTCAAATCTCACATTAGTTTTATGCAATCATTCTGGCATTGTTGGAGGAAAGAACAATAATAAAATATGTGTTGGCAGTTGCAGCTAACAGTCTGGAGTGATACAGAAATCAAATAAGCAAAGATTCTGAAAAAGTAGAAGCTTGCTTCAAGCATGTCTAGCCCAGTGTTCATAAAGCTGAGATTGTGTTGTTTATTTACAGTAGCTGGGTAAAGCTTATTTGAGCCATGAAATAATTAATAAAATGTGGGAGAACTAGTTCATGATCTTTGTGCCAAGCAGGCATTTATGTACCAGCTGGGGAAGCCAGTACCGTTCTTTAGAAAAATACAGTGGAGCTACGGTAAAGGAAAAGAACAATAATTAATGTTTTCTGCTGTCAGTTAATGTAGATTATGGTCTTTTAATCTCAAACATTTCTCCAGGGTTTCTGGTAAAATCAGAAGCACTTGAAATGCATTGTGGGTGCTGGGGGAGCTCAGAAATACGTTGCAATGACATGCTGTTTAAAATGAGAAATGTTTTTGTCTAAATGACAATGTGAACTGAGCTTTCAAGGAGTTTTTCTCCACACAGCGGTACTACGCAGTGTTCCTTACCAAGAAATGTCCATGGACTGTTGTACAACCACAGGTGCTCAGACATGTCCTGGTTCCATATGCCTCTTGTGAGGAATCAGGAATGTCTCCAAAGTCTGCAGGAGGGAATGGAGTGGGAAATAAGGAGATGTTCCTTATGAGAGATGAGATGGTTTTGACCAAACTTTTGCAGCAAAGGAGAAACTTACACACTGCTGCTACAGAGAAGACGACTATATTTAGTTTATTTTATCTTTAGAGCGTTAAAGCTTTCTAGATTAGCTGAATATTTACAATAAAATCAGTGTTGAATCTTATTTATTACTCGGCATTCACCTTTGGTTTTATTATGCGTATCTCTCTCTTCTTGCCTCGATGTATTAGCATTTGAGAAAAATAAGTGTACATGTTAATAGTTTCTTGGTTAATTATTGAGAATTTTTTTTCAATAAGTAGTTTTTAATCTCACCTTCACAAGTGATAGCCATGAGCTGGGACAGCTTCCTATTAGTGACATGTCAGAAGGCCCAACAGAAGAAGGTTTTTGAAAAAGTATTTTTATGTGCATTTTAGTCACAGAATAACACTGCCATACTAAGGGTGTGCAAATTAATGGATAGTGAAATGATTTAAACATATTTAATTTAAACATGTTTGAATAAGTGATCATGAATCTGATGGTTCCTGTTATTGGCAAGATGCAAACATCAGTTTACTTGTAAGAAAGATAGTTAAAACAGGAGCAGATTGAGATATGCTGATCTCAAATGCCCAAATTGAAATATGAACTTGACCAAGCTTCACAGGATTTTATGCTGGATCTGGCTGTATGTGCTGTAAGAAATAAAGGTCAACCTGTGGTTAGAGGTGAAAGTTATTTAGGGTGAAAAAAGTATTTGCTTCATTTTAGAATGTGTCTTGCTTCCTGTGTGACCTTAAGGTCACTAAACTTTTGCTGCAAATTCATTTTATTCATGTACAAACCAAGAGAAATAATAGCCATTGTAGGTTTCTTGTGAAGGCAGATTAATGAAGATTCATAACAAGACTTGATATCACCTAGTGTAATGTGAAATGGAACCTGCTATCCAGTTAAATATATTTAGTTAGTATTGTCAAAATCAAACTCTAAGAAATTACTCAGACCAGGAGGAAAAAAATCCCCAGGTAGATTTCAAATATTGACATTTTAGTACACACAGTCCTTCTAGGTTTTGTTTCTGCCCTCTCTCTGTAATAATTCCTCACTATGTGTTTTAGTATAAATCACAATATGTACACACTGGAATCCTTGAGCAGGGTGTTTTTGTTAAACCCTAAATTTGTAAGACTTCATAATATTGTGGGAGGACTGGGATTTTTATTCTTTTTGATCTAAGAACATGTTTTTTATTTTCATGGTTGTGGTTAATAATTTATTTCATACCTTTCAAGGGGGAGAACATTTATTGAGAAAAATGCTAAAACACTTCTTATGAGTAATCTCTTTAACTTCATGGTACCCTTATGTCATGAAGACTAAGTCTTGGAGGAGAAGGTATTTTAGGCATGTACAAGTTAATTGATTTTGATTATTTTTCATGTAAGGATAGTGAAAAAATAAAAAGAAAAATAAATCAAAATGTTTAGACTTGCTCTCAAATATGGGACTTTAAAGACATATCTAGGTCCATGAATAATCTGTAGCTCAATATTAGTTTCAGCTCAAAGAAGTTCAGTTTAATGGAAATTCTGCAGTACTTTTGACTGAGGTGGAAGTCCAGTTCTTATCTGTTACTCAATTCTGAGTTGAAGACTTGCAATTAAGTTTGCTGATTGTAAGTTTATTATAGGCCTTAGCACATTTCTACTGCAGCTGAGAGTATCTCTGGTTATTATTCATTAAATTTCTTATTTATAATTTTAAATATGTAAACAGAGGTTGATAAAACTGTTAGAAGTGTTATGGCCTACTGTGTTCATCACCCTGAGAACGGTTTTGTTAAATACCCGGTTATTGTCACTTGCACATTCAAGCACTACTCCTGTGGACAAGAAACAGTCCTGTTTCTTTTTGGTAATCTGTTTTGAAAAATAATGCTTATTCTGTAGATAAAAACATCTCCAGTAGGCTATGGCACAAAAAGCATTATAGCTAACACAGTTAGTGACTCAGATATCAAGGTCCTCACTTACACATTTATACCATAGACTTTTGTTGTGGTTTAACCTCAGTCGGCAACTGAGCACCACACAGCTGCTCGCTCACTCCTT
>NW_008796221.1:6763216-6775511 GCF_000699145.1 Aptenodytes forsteri | reverse complement strand
TTGTGCACCTCCAGCCTTCTCAGTCGGTAGAGCACGAGAAGCTGAAAAGTCCTTGACTAGTGTAAGCACTGCTCAGCAACAACTAAAACATCGGTGCGTTATCGACATTGTTCTCACCCTAAATCCAAAACACAGCACTGTACCAGCTACTAGGAAGGAAATTAACTCTATCCCTGCCGAAACCAGGGCAACTTTTTTATAGGAGAAAGTAACAACTAAGAAAAATGTGAAGTATCATTTCAATGGTGTACCACATATACGTGAATTAAGCTCCAAACATCCACTGTCAGATAATGTCTCACAACTTTCCACTCAGTAACACTGAGTAAACACTCAGTGTTTTGCTCAATGGGGTAAGAAAATTGTTATTCACTTCTGCAAAGTTTGCCTTTCATTTTTTCCAGCTTATTTTCTCCTTTGATAATAAAAGGTAAGAGTGTATGACTCAGTTGAACATGAAGAAAGCAACTAGGTTGAAGGATGCTTTGACAGATAAGCACGAAAACAAGTACATGTATGTTCAGATATTAAAGTGTATACTGTTATTATTTACAGATTTTTTTCAAAGATACTATTTCTGGAAAAGTAAGGAGCTATACTACGTCAGTTAATTTGGGAAATTTCATAGCCAGGGGGTTGGAGCTTCTTGTAAGATGAATATGTTAATCCATCCAGAATTTTCTTCCAGGCAAAAGCAAAAGAAAATCAGAGAAAGATTTAATCTTTAACTACCCTAAAAAAATATTAGGAATAAGTGAAGAGTCTACAAGGAACAGAGAAGACGTTTATCAGCCAAGAAAGTAAGCTCTGTTCTACAGGTTGGAAAGGTTGAGAAAAACAAAGATTAATTAGACCTTCCAGAGAGCTAAACAAAATAGTAAATTCTTTGACCACATAAATAGAAAAGAAAGAAGGAAAGAAGATGGGGGTTTCATTAGGAGGGGGAGGTAAGGATTAGCTGTACTCCAGAATAAAAAAATGTTCAGTAAGGATCACTTGGAACCTAGACATGGAGGAAGAATGACTAATGAGAAAGTGTGTAAATTTATGGGGTTTTGGGTTTTTTTTTTTAAAAAAAAGCAATTTGTTGCATCTGAGATAGAAGCAAACCCAAGAACTTGACTTGGGATGTAGAGGAGCAGATTACCGCCATATCAGAATATCTGAAGAATTTAAATATGAAATTGCAAGTTTGACATCCAGGATGTTTAGTACATTTATAACATCACAAGTAATACTGCGAATAGCAAATACAGCTCATTTTAGGAGAAAACCACCTTTCAGGAAATTGTGTATCCATTTGTTCAGCTCTGTAGAAAGCAAAACTTTAAAATAATTTTGAAGTGTTGACAAAGCAAAGTCATAGAGGTGAATGGAAAATGAGATAAAATACAACAAGACTTTTGTAAAGGGTTAAAAATGTAAGACTAATCTGTTAGTTCTGTGATGGAATTACTGATTTTATCAGCTGAGGAAGTGCACTATAGAATTAATTTGTCTGTAATTTGTTGACATGTTTGGTATGGAGAGATGGGAAGGAGTAAAGCTGCTATATAGGAGATTGGTGAGACCTCATCTGAAATTCTTTGTACTATTTTGCATGCCTGTGATCAAGAAAGATGTAAATTGGAAGAAGCACTCAGAAGACATATGAAGCTGCTCAGCAGAGCAAAGTACCTGTCTTACTGAAATAACTTAGCTTAATTACTTTAGCAAAGTAAAGATCGATACATGAGGGGTTTTATTCACCCTCTATAGGTAGATTCAGGAAAGAATACCAAAGTGAAAAAAAAACTATTTAAGATAAAAGAGGTTAAAGAAATGGGTAAAAACTGAACATGAATCCATTAAGGCTGGAAATTAATGGCACTTTTGAAAATCTGACGGGTTTTGGTTTTAAGGGAGCAAAAATAAACTAATTTTAAATTTATGAAAGAAGCTATTTTGTATTTTCCCTGTGACTGAAGACTGAACTTGATGATAGAAGAAATTTCTTTCTAGCTATTCGTTCCTATACCATATGTGATACAGCCATTCATCTTCAATTATGTGTTTGTGTGCCATAGTCCCATTGACAAGACTGGGATTCTTCTTGATATGAGTTCAAGTTTTAGTCCAGGTTAGCAAAACATTTCAGTATATGCTTAAGTCCCAGCAAAGTCATGGGTTATTGAATTTAATTACCAAAACATACATCTTTGTGTAAGAAACACTTAAAGGAAGGAACTGTGTCATTATTCTGTTTAAACCTGCATGTAGATCATTGGACTGATATTTTAACCCTATAAAGATAGAACTTTAACTATACAAACTCTGAGGGACAGTGGAAGATATCTCAGCCCTTCTTAAAATAAAGCTTTTCCTCTAATCTAATTCACAGGTTTGTGATTGTTATCAGTTCATACCAGGCATCAAAACAGTGCTGATGTTAATCCATGATATAAAGCCATTATTATCATATCAGAAGTGTAAGTTGCTCTCTGAGTTGGCTGTTTATATGCTGAGATGATATGTATAGAGAATTATGGTCGATTATTCTAAATGTAGTCACTACTGTAATTTTGTGTGTGTGTGGCATAAGTGAGAAACAGAGGAAGAAATAGACAGATGTATGTGCTTCTATGTTTTGGCAGCTTCTATTAAAAACAGGTACCTCTTCAGGTTAGGATAATCAGTGGGATACTCGTTAGTGAGAAGTGAAAGGATAAATGTGACTTTGTTTTCACTGAAGCTAGAGGAAAGCTAGAAAAAAAATGATGATAATGAACATCTTGCAGGTGAGGCAACTTCTTAAAGTTAAAAAAAGTTGTAATGGCTGTTAATTTATTTCTTTCATTCCACTTTTTAATTCGTTTCAAAGTATGGTGACTTTTTTATTTTTCTATTAGATTTTTATCAGTTTGTTTATTTAATCATAGCGTAAGGATCTCCATGTACAAAGTGCCATGCAAATCAGCGGTTGTTGATTTAAAAGTGTCTTAAGTAAAATAAAACCATAACAAATCTAGTCAATGGAGTGGAGGGCATGTTGCAGAATGAGGGAGTATTCGTAAGCACAAACAACTTTTCTTTCCCACATCAATTCTTTCTAGTAAAGAAGGGCCTTTAGAGATTAAGATAAAAATGTGTCAATCCAAAATTGAAGGGTAGTTTGTATAGCACAGTTTGGTACCAAGAAAAAAAGAGTGGTAAGTTAAACCTTCCCTGCTACCAGAGAGGAAACTTTGTTTATCCTCTTTCCCTCCCACTCCTTCTAGTGTGTGTGTGTAAATTAATTTAGAACATAACTGTACAAGTTAATTGTTAATTAAATAACTGTTTTTATGAGAAATGAGCTCTACAAATCAGATAAAACACAACACTTCTACTATTTAATGTTATCTCATCAGTACAGAAGTGGAGGTGGTCACCCACCCAATGCACCAAGTCTCCCGGAGAAAAGAGGCATTTTGCAAAATAGAAGTAGCTTCAAACATAGATTCTGTTAAAATAAATAATGTATGGTAAAAGGAATGTGGCTGCAGTCATTAAATAAATCGCATAAATATGCTCAGACCTCCAAAAGGGTGTTTGCACAAAGATTGTCATTGCCAAAAAAGAAAAATATATCAATGTAATGATACAGAGGAGATAAGTGCCCTGATAGTTAATAGCATGAAGCTTTTCTTGTTTTGAACAGAAACCTTTTTACCCAGAACTCAGAAAGAATAAAGAATATTTCATTGGTGATATTGAGTTAGATATTTGCTCCTAGACTTTCAGGTGCAAAAGTCTCAACACAGAATTTAAAGTAGTGATTCTCTTTAGGAGTTACTGATACGGTGTCATAGTATTTTAAGGCCATTTAGGTCATTGAGCAGCAATCATCCATGGAGTGTGTATAATCCAACATAATTACTTTTCTTGACTATAGGGAATGGTCACTAGTAAAACTTGTTCCTTTCCATCTCTATAGCTCTGTTTCTGGTTACTGAAAATTAAAATCCTTGTTTATTGTATTTATAAAACAATCACTTCTATATTGGTTACACTTTTGACCATATTTATATACACCTCTGCCACCAAAAACACTAATTTGTCATTAGTACTTTTGGGAAGACTTTACATTGGCACAAAGTGGTTGCTAACCTCCTCCTTACGTGCAAAAAAGCAGACCCATCAAGAAAGGCTCTTGATTGCAGAATCTATTCACAGGAAATTTTACATTCTCTCTTATGAGAGAGTGGCAGCATTGCTTGTGGATTTCATTTGTGGACATTGAACCATTCTGCTAAATTTCTGTGTCTTCGAATAGTAAGTTTTTAAAGTATTGTTGCATCATGGATTTTTACTAAGAAAATCAGTCTAGAAAATCAGCAATGCCGCATCTATTTATGCTCTTATCCTCATTTCAACTTTCTTATTGACTGACTTTTTATGTGTTTGTCTGACTTGAGAATTGCTCAATGATTACAGAACATTCTTAATAATAAAAATAGTGTCTGGATTTATGAAAGTTTTTTAAAGGAAAACATTCAAAAATACTTAAAAAGCTATCCAGGGAGCCTTTTAATGGCCTTTAAACTGTGCGCATCTTTCATATAGATTCAGAAAGCTACTCAATGAGTTAGGCAGGAATTTCCACACTAGTTGGCTCCGTTACCACCCATCAATGGCAGTGACAGCTGCTATCATTGCAGATCTACATTTATGCGCAGAAAGAGAAGTGTAATTTCCCTTCTCACTTTCCAAGCTGGAACCTACATACTATTATCTTCTTATTTCCCTTATGCTCTTCTCCTTCTCCCTCACAGACCTTCCCTCATTGCTGCAGCAGCCCAAAGTCATCCCTTCATTGCTTTAAGGAGCATCCAGTCTAAGCCATAGTGTAATCATCTCGATATGGGCAGAGCTAAAAGCTGTTGTATTTTCCACCTGGTACAAGCATGCCACATTGATCTGATTGCTGCACCTCGCCTGAGGAACTAGTCTTTTTAGGTAATAAAAATGTTGTTCCAGATCACACAACTAAGATGATGCAAACATCTAATGAGCAGATTTCCTTACAAGAATCTCTTCTATGTAAATGTTAATATATGCGGAATTTATTTATACCAGCTTTGAACTTGGCATGAATACCATTTTCACAGCCTGTCTTCTTAGTGTCATTAGCCTTAAATATCAGAAATTACTAGGACTTTTTTTCTTTGTATTTTGCTTACTACTGCCATAATCCTCTCCCCAAAACCATCATTTTAGGATTCCAAATCTATCAGTGAACACTGCTTCCTTCAGTACCAAAATATTTCTTTGGTCACATCCCATTAAGTAGTGATGGGAACACTGATGTTGCCTTGGTCTCAGTTTTAGACAACAAAGCTGCACCACCGTACAGTGGTGTTTTTGTTTTGTTTTATTTTTTAGTGTATTCCAAACAATGCATTTGATCTATTCTGACATCTACCTTGGAAAAAAGTGCTCACTTCTTTTCACCAACTATACACATAGGCTAAGTAAGCATCTTAGACACAGATGTCCAGGTACATAAAGTTGGAGGGGATGAACTCTTCCCCAGTGTCACTATTCTGTTAATTCACCCCTTGCATTCGTGATGCTAATTTCACTTTTGCTTGGTAAATTTTTCATCTTTTCCTTCAGCAGGTATTTTAAATTCTTTGGCTGTCAAAAAGCCCTTTGACAAAGACAGTTTTTTTCAAAAGTTAAAATCTTTTATCCACCAAATTATCAAGAAAGCTTAATTCACTTTGAAGTATGTATGAAGGAAACTGCATTACAATTGATTCTTCTTCAGGACTTTTTTCTCTAAGGTGAATTTGGAGAGGCAAAAGAAACCCTGCAGCAATGGGATCCCAGCAGTGCCTCATTTGTAGTGATTTTTGCATCCAACATTTTATAGAAAGTCTTTTGTATATCTTATAAGTAAGTGATCTTCAACTGGTTCTAAGTTAGTTCCAAAGAGGGATAAAGGAAAACCTTTGGAAAATGAACAGAAGTCATTAAAAAAAAAAAAGAACAAATACTGAACTGCATTCAGCACTACCAAATGCTGCCAGAGAGCAGGTGGAGCTATTTTGTGGCTGAATCCTCAGCAGGTGAACAACTCACCACCATTCCCCCTGCCCCAAATGAGGTGTAAAAAACCAGAAAATGCTGTCATCAGTAATGCTGTTGTCCATTGACTCTTATTCCATGGAAAGTGAAACTCTGCCTGCAGTAGGAATTAATGGAGTTTGTCTGCTCTGACACACATCCATTCAAACTCTGTGGATCATACTTACCCCCTTACTTTATTTTACATTTCTTCATAGCTCCCAAAATGTGATAAAGTTACAAAGCTATAAAACTCAAAGTAAACTTTCCCTTTAAGTCTGGCTTTTCTGAGGTGTGCTCTTTGCAGACATCCATTCTGGATGTCAGAAAACACCCTATAGCTAAACAGGCTTTGACAAAGTCTATTCGTCACATGCGAGTAAAAAAACCAGTTATCATCCTTTTAAGATGAGGTAGAAATGAACAGGGCAAAAAGCTGAAGTAAGTGTTTTATTGTATGATAATGAAAGCTTGAGGTTGCAAATATTTGTTACGACTATGAGATACTTTTTCCTTTCCTAGTGAAGAGGTCAAGGATCTATCAAGCTACTTAGGGCCAACTGAATCTTTTTTGTGTTCATACAGGACTCATAACAAGACATTGACACTTATCAGTCCTTCTGAAATACCCCTGTATACAGCTGATTATAAAGATAACACTGCCAAAAAATATAATGAATATAATCCTAATTTAGTTCATATGCGTTCTCTGACTTACTGCTGCCATTTTCTTTAAGTCAAATGAAAGGAGAATGCTTGATATAATTTAAATAGTCATGTACAGCTGTTTTTTATTATTTGCCAGCCTGAATAATGACATGCTTTCTTTGGCATGTCATAATAATGCTGTGGTAGAATATATACATTATGATTCCATGAGTTAGTAACCAAGGAAACAAAATTGGTATTGTACCAGTGTCCTCCAGGACATGTATAATTAAGCGTCTGTCAGGTTTTCTGAAAAAGATCTCCAGTGTCTCGGGACTTAACAACATCCTTGTAAAATTCTGTCGTACAGACTGAAATGTAAGAGGTGAGAGAGCAGGTACTGCATCAACTGTAACGCACTTGTCTTTGTCTACGAACGTGTTTGTCAGCAAACTATACATACAGTTTTTATACTTGTTGATGCCTTTTTTGATATCTTCTCAGTTGCTCACAGGAAGCAAATGCCTTAAAAATAAAGCCTTCATTTAAAATTCAAGCCATCTATTGCACTGAAATCACTAGCTGTTGAAGATATTGGGCAACTTCCAGCTGGATAAAATTGTAGGATTAGAGTTATTTTAGATGTTATAGTTCTCTACATTGAGACCTTCATTCATCTCCCCTAACCTTAGGTGAAAAACCAGTCCAGTTTCACATGTACCTAACTTGAATCTCAGTCATATGGGCACCTAGTCAAGACGTAAGGCAAAGGTACCTCATATAGAAAAAGGTAAGTTGTACATGTCTTTGAAGACCCCCAGAGGAAGATCATATCCACTTGAGTACCTGCACCTAAATTAGACAGGGAGACCTTTAAAGGCACCTACCTCTTTCTATTCTCTACATAGCTTATTAAGGTACTCAGGAAAACCCGTTCACTAAGTGCTTAAAATTTAGGCAAAGTTGATATGGCTAAGATGGGCAGGTGGGATTCCATACATGCCTGTCATAGGGAAAACTTGGTCAGTTCATGTAGTTCAAACCAAGTCAGGATCAAAGTAGTTTATTAATTTATTAGTGGCATGCAGTTTTCTGGCAATCGGTGAACTATACAGGATCAACCAGTGATCACCCCCATGAGGTCCCAGGCACACCCCAGAGTGGGTCCCCAAGCGCTGTGCCCCACACTGTCACTTCTCTAGTGGGGTGCAGGTTCACCACTGCACCACATGGGGAGGCAGTTCGTGATGCTGTGGGGCAACAGTGGCAAACAGTTTTGGCTGCTGCTGTCCCGATTCCCAGGTCTCTCCCCAGTGTTATGAATTTTCATGTTTCTTTTACGCTTCTTTAAAGCTGATGCCTTCCTTGTTTTGAAAGTCTCCTTATAACTCCCCATTACTGTTTAATTCAGCTGATGATCATCTTCCTCTTTAATGTAATTTTTGGAAAACACCTGCTTAGATGTTCTTAACAGCCCTGGTTACCCAGGCCATTTTGCCAAGGGTTGGCCATGCAAGCACCCCACAGTTGCCCCCTTGGTCTCCCGTATTAACTGGGAGCAGGAGCTGTGTAGGGAATGGGTCAGATGCTAGGTGATCTGAAGAAATTTTGGAAACTGAGCCTTGGTGGACAACAGAACTTTTGGCATTTCAATAGTTGGACTCTAATTTTGAAGAGCACCAGAGTTGGATGGGTTTCCAACCCTTTGGATTTGATATATGTGGTTCATCTGTTTGATTTTGGATGCAAGCCAGAAATGTGTGTATAATTTGCACATTTTTCATAGGAAGTCTTAAAAATTATATATGTCACAGTGGATGCTGCTATTTCTAAACATGCAGTTCTAAAGTTTTGATGTCTTAGTTTTATGGACTCTTGCAGTCTGATTAGGAATTTCTTTTTTTCCTTTTTTTTTTGTCCCATACAACAAGAGCAGCTCTATACTGAGAGTACAGTTAAAATAATGACATAACACTTCCCTCAAATCAAGCAGCTGAAGCTTGACAGCTTCATAGTATTTCTGATAATTTTAAAAGAGCACATACTGTAACTCAGAATTAGTTTGCTGTGAGCTACAAATAAAATATTGATGAAATATGCTCATAATAAAAAAATCTTAGAACATCATTTTTCCTTGACTGTCAGGCATGGTGATATCCCGTTAATCTATATCACTGGGTAGAGTCAGTAGTAAAAAAAAAAAAGTTTGGGTAGTATGCAAAACTTCTCTTAGACTAGGGAGTAAATTACCTGACATCTCATCCATTTATCAAATGTTCAGGTGCAGAAGACGACTTCAGAGCACAGAAAAAGAAAACACAGCTTTCTCTCAAGGTGCAGATTTGTTTAAACAACAAACTCTGCTTACTTTTCCTAATATTTTCAATGATTAAAAATGGCATCCTGGTATGAACTGGATCATGTAATTACTAAACACACAAAATGCCCAAAGACTAGGTCATGAAGTTATAGATCACTTCCTGATGTGTGTGGAACACCCCTTCCTCTTGCATGAGTGTGAGGCAGGATGCCCACAGAGTTTGCTGCAAGTAAGTTTGTGATTTCTCCAAGAACTTGCTAAAGATGTATTGTTGTAGAGGCATAGGACAGATATATGTAACATTTGTCCTTTCGAATACAGAAAACAAATACAACAGTCCAATTGCTTATATGTTGCCACATATGAAAATCGTTCCTACTTTTCACAGTCCCATGATTTTGGGACTTTTTGTCAACTTGCATTTAAATACAGAGTTGTTTTCTATAAAAGAACCCATTTGTTTTTGAGGGCATTTAGGCAATTGGGTCTGCTATGAACGTTTTACTGTTGGCTTGCTGGCCGTGATGTGAGTTACACACCTGAAATCAAAGACTATAGAGCAGAATCAAGGTCACTTCTAGCATGCAGCAGAGACCAACACAAAAACAGGTGATTTTTATTGCCACACGCTATACTGTAAAGATGCAGGCACGTTAATATTTTTCTTGCAGCACGCTCCACAATTGCATGAAAATAATATGGCACAGCACAAATTGTATCACAAAATTGTTCTGAAACCTCCTCCAAGCTGTTGTCATGGCAAAGGAATCTATTGAGAACGCTTTTAATTCAACAATGTTTCAGTGGGCCTTAAAAAATTACAACCTGGTGTCATATTGTCTCTGTCTTGTCGCTGTGTATTTTAGATTTTGTTTTTCATCATAACCTCAGTAGTAGGAGTATGGAAGGGTGTGATCTTTCTGCTTTGAGCATCTGTCAGAGATAATTGCTTGACAAGTTGCAGTGTAATAACAGCGAGGAAGGAATCACACCATTGTTACCCCCAGTCCTCATATAGTGTGTGGAAAATGTCACCACACTGGGAGACCCATTCTTTAGATCTCTGAACCTGAAAGATGTAAAATTACCCCTGTCTGGAATCTTTTATAGTACAACTGAAGCAATCTCAAATTACTTCTGCTATGATTTCAATTTAGGAGTAATTTCAAAATAATCTCTTTGGAAAAAACTTAACAACATTCACTTTTCTTGGTAATTTTCACTGTTTCCAAGGAAGAAAATAAAAAGATGATTGGTCATTCATCTGTTCAGTGTGGTGGTTGGCATCTGTGTGCCAGTGAACACAGTTAGGGAACAGATTTATTATATGAGCATTTCAGAATCGGTAATAACACTAATTAGTTTTCTCTTTTCCTGGAGAGAAACCTGAGTAACCCATCTTTGTGTCTGTGGAAAAATATAGTTCAAGATCCAACTGCTGGAAATAGAAATTTGAAATATTCAGATTGTAAATAAAATGCTACCCCCTAACAATAAGGGCAGTTTGCCACTGCAAATTTGCTTGTAGAACAACTAATCAGAGAAAATGAGAAATTAATCTTTACTTGCAATCAATAATCGCAGAATCACAGAATGGCTGAGGTTGGAAGTGACCTGTGGAGGTCATCTGGTCCAACCCCCCCTGCTCAAGCAACTAGTTCAATCTAGAACTAGTTGCCCAGGACCATGTCCAGATGGCTTTTGAATATCTCCAAAGATGGAGACTCCACAACCTCTCTGGGCAACCTGTGCCAGTGCTCAGTCACCCTCACAGTAAAAAGGTGTTTCCTGATGTTCAGAGGGAACCTCCTGTGTTTCAGTTTTTGCCCATTGCCTCTGGTCCTGTCACTGGGCACCACTGCAAAGAGCCTGGCTCCGTCCTCTTGGCGTCCTCCCTTCAGGTATTTACAGACATTGATGAGATCCCCCTGAGCCTTCTCTTCTCCAGGCTGAACAGTCCCAGCTCTCTCAGCCGTCCCTCACAGGAGGGATGCTCCAGTCCCTTCATCACCTCTGTGGCCCTTCGTTGGACTCTCTCCAATATGTCCGTGACACTCTTGTACTGGGGAGCCCAGAACTGGACCCAGCACCCCAGGTGTGGCCTCACCAGTGTTGAGTAGTGGGGAAGGATCACCTCCCTAGACCTGCTGGCAATACTTTGTCTAATGCAGCCCAGGATAGCATTCACCTTCTTTGCTGCAAGGGCACATTGCACATGTTCAACTTGGTGTGCACCGGGACCTCCAGGTCCTTTTCTGCCAAGCTGTTTTCAGGCTAGGTGTCCCCCAGCATATATTGGTGTGTGGGGTTGTTCCTCTGCACTTCTCCTTGTTGAACTAGCCATCCATGAAAACTGGAAAGATTTTTAATTTCTTTAGTTACAAGATGATTTTTAATTTCATAATTGGAAAGAATAATTTTTTTATTTAAATTAAATTATTTGCTGGGGCTGCATTGTATAGGTTTGTCAATACAATGAGATTAATTGTTCTGGCCTAACAGTAACAAGTGCCAAAAATGTGAGATGCCTAATGGGAATCAGCAAGAGTGGCTTGAGTTTCAGAAATATAACTACATTTTAGTACTATTCTGTTTTGGTTTTCATTCATGTTAAAAAAATGAAGTAGATATTACCAGCTAACCAAATCTGTAAATTTAGTTTATCATTTCATGTCATGAAGTTCAGAGCAGAACAATAATTTCCAAATGGTTAGGTATTGTCATGGTTTTTTTTTGGTTAAATATTATTTGGTTTATTGCTATAAACAAAGCGTTTATAGCAAAAAAGGAATTCAAAAATTTAAAGTACGTTGCAATTTTATATTATTTGAATTAGTTCTCACAAAATAAATAATCCTACTATAGTTGACTATTTTTTTTTCTTTTTTTAATTTCAACTTTAATTAAAATTTATCTGTCAGGAAGAAATGAAAGATGTGCTACCCTGTTATTTTCTTTTCAGGACACTGGAAGAGTGAAAGGCAGTAAGCAGCAGCTCTCATTCTAAAAGCAAAAGTTGGCGATTTCCACCTAGTTTAGCAGTAGTGGGTGTTAGTCTGTTGTGGTTTAACCCAGCAGGCAGCTAAATACCACACAGCCGTTCACTCACTCCCCCTCCCCAGTGGGATGGGGGAGAGAATTGGGAAAGAAAGTAAAATAAGATGTGAGATAAAGACAGTTTAATAGGACAGAAAAGGAAGGGAAAATGATGATGATGATAATGATGATAATAATAAT